>NC_090183.1:25181841-25461841 GCF_024679245.1 Pseudorasbora parva
GCCATATGGCACACACACACACACACACACACACACACACACACACACCCTCGCCTCCAATGGTAGCTCGGTATGGCGCTCGCTGGCTAACATCTTGCAGGACACATAATTAATTTGCCCCGGCGTCTGCCATTTATTTTCCAACCTACATTTTGTTAATTGGACAGAGGAGGTTAAAATCAAATGATGTCTCCGGCTATGCAAGAGCCCGCTAATTGTACGGAATTTGCAAGAAAGGCTACGGCGTTGGCTGGCTGGCTGGCTTGCGGGAATATTAAGTCATGAGTGATCTTTGCTGGGTGCTTGAGGGAGTCTGTTGTCATTAAATAAGGGGATGTGTCATTCATACATGTGCTTTGTGTGCAGATGAACCTCACAGATGTTCATAGCCTTTATTAATATACTAATGAGTGGAGGGATTATAGTGCTAATGATGTCAAAGGTGTTAATGCCACAATGGACAGACTTGAGGTCAGCTATGCTTGAAGAAATAACAGCACAGAGAGGCCTGAGGTCATATCGTTACTGACACTAGATTGTTCTGCACAGCACCATGAGTTACTTTCAGTAGCCCCCTATATATATATATATATATATATATATATATATATATATATATATATATATATATATATATATATATATATATATATATATATATATAGCCTACACTGTATATAATTAGCCAAATTAAATAGGTTACATTTTATTATGTGTTTGAAAAATATATTTTATGCTGCATTTATTTAATTACAATTACAATACAATTGATAATTTGCAAAGCTGAATCATGAATTATGATCTTTTCAGATATCATGCAATATGCTGATTTGGGGGTCAAGAAACATTTCTTATTATTATCAAGGTTATAAACGTTTTCTCCCCCAGAAATAATAAATGGAAAGTTTAAAAGAACTGTCATTACTTAATAAACGTATTAATTTCTTTTTTTTTTCTTTTTTTTAATGTATGTCCAAATGACTGACACTCTCAGAAAAAAAAGGTACAAAAGCTATCATTCGGGCAGTACCAATATGTACATAAATGGTACATATTAGTACCTTAAAGGTACATATTAGTACATAAAGTGTACATATTAGTACCTAAAATAGCAAAAGTGTACCTTTTGAAAGGTACCACCGCAGTGACAGCTTTTATACCTTTTTTTCTGAAAGTGTATGTCCAGTATTCAGACAGGAGATTTTTACTTGTTGGAAGTGCTATTTCTTAACACACCGACTGTTCATAGGCGAAATCTCATTTTTTTTTTTTTTGATTAAACACCGAGTGAATATTTTTCAACAATTAATTTCCATTAGTATTTTTATCTTTAAAGTGCAAAAGAAAGAGATGAGTGACATTACAGTGTCACTTAGAATGTCTTTTATTTAACTGGAGGTTCATTTCCCTATGAACCTGCGTGTTTTAGAAGGGAATTGGGTGTAATTGTCACACCGATATCTTTATTAATATCTCGAGGAACCGATGTGGGCTTATTGAACATCTGAAACGCTTTTAAATATTTTGTCGTAGCAAATTGCAGACTGACGATCAGTGGGAGGGAGAAACAGAGTGAAAGATTGTGTTTTTTCTTCTGAAGTCTAATTCCTCTATATCTGACTCATGGAGTTGCTCTGAATGTGTGCTCTGTTAATCACATAGAATGTGTGTTTAAGCACTTGGGCGAATGGCAACTGAGAACTCGCACATTGAGAGTGCTCTCATCGCCCATCTGTTGTTTTTTTCATTTGTTGTCTTTTTGATTATGGGGTGGAGAGAGGAGGGGGGCTCGGTATCTATCTACTAAATGCATAACTCAGCCTTATTGCTACTGCAATTACCAACTAACCATTAACGATAATTTCAACACTCAATCACAAAAAATGGCACTAATATAAAATGATGATGAGTAAAAATGACGTTAGAATAGACGTGTCCTTGTAAAGTGAGGTAATTAAAAATAAATACATTAAAAATATGGCAATATGCAAATAGCTTTAAAGGTGATGGACAGCGACCAAGAAAAGGACACTACGCTTTTACTTTCACATAGAGCAGATTCAAGTTGAGTCTTAATCATTCAGAAAGATTAAATGTATTTCACGGTTATGAATTTAATCAAGCTAATTGACTATTAAAGACAAGTGTAATTAGGATTATAAAAAAAAGAAAATATATGACTCCGCTTGCTTTTCAATCTTGGTAAACATTAGTAAATGAGCACAGATCGTATCTAAAAGATGGCAGTATAGTGTCAGCTTCTTGACCAAGAGTGGGAGGGAGAGAAACACTTGTCGAGTCATATTTCCTTTATCATTCACACAGGAGGTCTGTGTAGCCTATGGCTTCATGCTGTGTTTACTCATCAAATTAATGGCAGGGATACACCTACCCAGCTAACAAGGTCTAAGAATGGTTACTTTCCCATGAACGTTGTCTAAACATTTCAAATGTTTTTTAAACAACATTCTATTTTATAATTTTGCAAACATCATGGGGGTAACAGAGTACGAAGAAGAAGAAGAAGAAGAAGAAGAAGAAGAAGAAGAAGAAGAAGAAGAAGAAGAAGAAGAAGAAGAAGAAGAAGAAGAAATTAGACTCCACCAAAAATGTTTGAGGGTAAAAAATGTTGTGCTAATATTTTTAAAACATTAGGTCTACCATATAGCCTACTTTTTGGAAGAACATTCTGTTAATGTTAGCTACTGGAAGAAAGTTTGTTCAAAACTTTCAGAGAACAATGCAGAACGTTAGGCTATTTAAAGTTCTGTTAACTTATGTTGGGTCTGTTAACACCCAAGTTAAACTGTCTCCACGATTTGAAAGACAGAACAACCTGTCTGTGAGTGTGGTAACATGATATTTAAAGCAAACAAAACATCATAGAACTGTAATACAGTTTCTAATAACTTATCCTAGTTTCCATTTCATCACGCACTGACTCATTTAAAAAACTAGCCTCGAGTTGGGGACAATATCTAGCGCTAACCCCCACATAAATAGAAAAAAAGAAAAGAAAAAAAAGACAAGAAAAAAAAAAAAAAAGCCTCGGGCTTCTTCATTTGTTTCCAAGGTAGGCTACACCGCGGCTAATTTAAGCGAGAGGTGCGCTCGAGGTGGAATACGAAACGGGAAAGGGCCTAATGAGGCTTTAAACCACGGACCGGTACGCGAGGGGTTAACGACATTACAAATTACGGCAGCGGAAAGTTGGTCGTGTTCCTCCGGGCGGCGGCACCGCCAGACAGCGCGAGCGCAGCAGCTGCGCGCGGAGGGGCGGCTCGCGCGCAGGGCAGCGTGCCCAGCGCAACGGTCCCCGGCGTTGTTAATCACGCGCTTCCCGCCCTCTCTCTCCTCGCTGTGCTGATTTGCAAGAGCAGATTAATCAGAGCGCGGGGGCCTTGATGAAATTTTGCTGTTATTGTGCCCAATTTTAGCAACATCTTTTATTATCTTCATTATTCATTTATGGGGGGAGGGGTGTGCTGCATGGGGATGACGGTATGGTGAGGGGGGACCAGTGTCAATTATGCAAATGACATTTTCGTGTTTTTTTCCCCCTGCAGATTACTTTATTTGCCCGACATTGTTTGTGTGAATTTAATTATTAAATATTATTACGCTCACGTTTCCGTCAATTTTCTGAGGCTTGGTTTCAACTTGATTTCTCCTCCAGCTGCTCTTCTCTTCGATCTGTGCCAAAATCAAAGTGGCTCGGCTACAATAGGGCCAAATAAACTCCCCTCTATTTAATAAGGATGAAGTTATTCCCTTGTTCTCATCCCCAGCTAACAATTTTAGGTTATAAGAACGTTCCCCTAACGTTCCCATTAAGTTCTAAAAACGTTTTTGAACGTTCTAGGAACGTTGAAATGTCCAGTTTGTGGAACGTTGTATTAACGTTCTCATTAGGTTCTAAGAACGTTAAATAACGTTCTTATAAGGGTGTGGAGTATGATCAAATAAAATATTCCTGTTTTCTCCTTTAATGTACTTGCTTTTGTTTATTGACATCTTATACTTTCTTAAAAAAAGCTAAAACCACTTTTATAATTGACTTTTATATTTATATTACATTTATATTTAATACATAATTAGTTTACTAGATTTTTCTTCTGATTGTAAAAAAATAAATATATACTCGAAAATAGCATTTAAGTGTCATTAAGTTGTCTCTGGATATACAAATTATGTATCTGAAGTTTGAGAAAAAAGCTGTATGACTAATTTGTAATGACTAATACTTTTTAATGTAGTAACGTTTTTAAAACGTTCCACTAACAATGTAAGAAAAACGTTTTATAGGTAACGTTTTTAGAACGTTACTCAACAGCAAATAACGTTGGCACAACGTTCTAATAACGTTACTGCAAGAACGTTTTTTTGATAACTTTGAGAGAACTTTTAGAGAACGTTAGCCAACGTTCTGAGAACGTTCCCTGTTAGCTGGGTCTGCGAGCTCAAAGCAATGATGGGGAGAAACGCACTGCATATTCATTTTAATGAGCATAAATTGAATTTAAGTTTGCTCAGAATTGACTGCAATTAGGTGCTGCCTTAATGACAAATTAATCTTTCTCTCCTTTATTCGCTGGAATTTGTTTTTCAAAGGCTTTCTGTGGCAGCAACAGAAGGGCGCCCAACAAAGAATACCAATTTCAGCTAGATCCCAGAGATGATAGTGAAATTAAAGCTTTATAGTTAGCACACACAGACTAAATAGCATGCACACTAAATAGACATTTTGATTGTGTGTGTGTGTGTGTGTGTGTGTGTGTGTGTGTGTGTGTGTGGACACTGACTAACAGTAGATTTAAATTCTGTCATCTTATAGTGATAATATACATTTTTTAAACAAATTTATATTTGTACCTACATTTCAGAGTTTTAAAGTGTGTGGAATCTAAAGGTTGTGGGTGGGGTGTTGCTTCGCCTCATTACTGTCCTTAGTCTACTTGAGATAGATAGATAGATAGATAGAGAGAGAGAGAGAGAGAGAGAGAGAGGAGAGAGAGAGAGAGAGAGAGGAGAGGAGAGAGAGAGAGAGAGAGAGAGAGAGAGAGAGAGAGAGAGAGAGAGAGAGAGAGAGAGAGAGAGAGAGAGATACAGATATATGTCGTCATCTGGTTGGATCACTATACCAGCTTCTAAAAATGGAGGTCGGTACGTGCTGATTGGCATTCAGAGCAGCAGACGGAAGTGAGTGAAAGAGACTTCTTCCCAGATTTGGTGGGATTTTGGCAAGGGGACTCAGAGCTCCTTTCTAATATCCCCTGCGTTTGCTGTCTGCAGTGGAGTAGAGGATGAACGTGCTTCTCAGGGTTATCACAAAGCATGCTTCTCTGATGAGCTAACCTAGGGCATGTTCTACCAGGCTTTATTGCTGCCTTCAAGAGCTCCTACTTCCGAGATGGTTATTTATTGTTATTTAAGATAGAAAAAATTATATGTCAATTCTATATAATGTTACACACATTTCATTGTTTTGATATTTTCATTTATGTATTTAATTGCCCAAAAGGTTATTAAAATGTCCTTTAAAGAACTGCTTACTAAAATGTTCTTTGGGGAACCCAAAATGGTTCTTTTGTACGATCTCTGCAAAAGCCCTTTTGGAACCTTTATTTTTAAGAGTGCAAACTTCGCCTGATTCATGCGTTTGGATCCAGTAAAAACAATATTTCTGGCTACGCTTGAGGGCGTTGCATATGCATATGTGTGTGTGAGATACAAATTCCACCGCTGATGCTTCTGGCATCAATTCTCAATTTTGCTAGCATGCATGTTTGCTTTAGGAAAGGGTGAGGGCCTGTGGGAGTCTGCCACATGGACTTAGTAAGGGGGTGTCTGGATAAGGGTAGGGGGTGGTGCGAATGATGTGTCCTAGGGCACCCTCTTTCTATTCCTCTTCATATGATTACTCATTAACATTAGCCCACCTTGTGGCACGCTGCTATTTTTTGATGCACACGCTTGCATGTCTTCCCCTTTCCCAAGTTGTGCCGCTGCTTGTCCTGACCCAGTAGAGCCTGCCCTCGCTGCCCTGGCCTTGTCTTTGGCTGGGAGGAACAGCTGTCTATACTAACGAGGCCATCGCGATGAACAAAACGACACGGTGGCATATACGAGTGAGCAAGACCGCCACTTGGACTCCACGAGGCCCCGGGACACGTAAACAATGTCTTAATGAGAATGTGTGCCATTACAGTAATTAACACAGCTCAACGTCAAGCCACTGTCAGATCTCCAGACTTTCAGGAAGGTTTTATGTTACACACAAGCAGACAGAGTTGAACTTCTACTGAGAGGCCTTTTCTCGAACCGTCTGCTTGACTGAGGCTATGCCCTCTCCTGCGGATTCACAGAATGGACAATTAATGTTTTCTCATGAAACAGATCCTGGAATGGGAGTGTTATTTGAACATGGTGTATTGAACACTTCTAATTATGTGACATTTATATTGTTGGCTGATATGAACCAGCTATATTTGTTTAATTAGTATTGTGCCAGGAGTAATGAAAGCCATGAATCATAGGTTAAGTATATGTGTATGTTAAACCACAGCAGTGCAAACTTAGAATTACACCAGTGTTTTCACAGTAATACCTCTTACATTGTTTGGTGCCGACAAGAGTTACTGAGAGAGGAAAAAGTTTCTCCAGGGAGTCTATTCCACTATAAGTGTAGTATAAATTGCCTTAGGTGTGAAGCATCAGCTAAATCCTTTTCTTTGACAATTTCTTTGTCTTGTTTTACAGACAAACTTTTTAAAAGACAAATTTACTTGAGATGCAACATTGCTTAGGATATTAAAACACTTTTTAGATAATATTATACACGCGTATTTTGTCTTACTGCTTTGTTTTTATAATTAACATTGTTTGTTTATACTTAAAATAGTTTTGTCATCAATACCATTACATTGTTCCAAACCTAGACTTTTTTCATCTTTGAAACACAAATATAAGATATTTAATCCAAGTTTTCTGAATATATATGATCATCAATAGATTTAAAGGGATAGCACCTAGATGTATATGACATTCTTTTTTTCCGATGAACACAATCAGAATAATATTAACAAATGTCCTGGCTCTTCCAAGCTTTATAATGGCAGATAATGGCTGTTTCCGGTTTCTGGTTTCGTAAAAGTGCATCTTTCCATTATAAAAGTAACCCACACGGCTCTGTGGGGGTTAATAGAGGCCTTCTGAAGGGAAGCGTTTTGTTTATGTAAAGGAAAAAAATTCCTCCTCCCCCCCCCAAAAAAAAGAGAGAGAAAAAAAAAAGAAACAGCCAATCACTGCCATTATTAATCTTGGGAGAGCCGGACCTTTTTAATATATCTAATAATGTCACATATTCACAATATTGACTTAGTAAATCAAGGGCTAATTCTCTTTTTTGTGAACTATCCCTTTAATTTATGTTTTTACTATCATATAAAACATTGATCAATACACATACAACATCAAATATGGTCAATGGAAGTTTAAATTTGCTTGCTTTACACAATTCATATGGATTACGTTTACTTACATTTTATAAACGTTTTTATTCTTCATTTGTGTTTTGAGACAAATATAAGCCTATTTTAGTGTATTTAGAACTGCATGAAGGTCAGTAAACGATGAGAGAATTTTGAATTTTGGGCAAACTATTTCTTTAAATCAAGTAAACTGCCAGAGCAGCAAAACAAATTTAAATCTTATTTAGAAATATGTATATGTAATATCTGTAATATGTGTTAGTATAATTACAAAAGATAAACAAAATAATAATCCTAATTGTAATAAAAGCAATAGGGCCAATAAGGGATATTTATTTATGTAATATCACAATAGTAGATATAATAGCCAATAATAGCCATGTGTCCTCCAGCTATATTTGTCTTTTTTTCAGAAAAGTTTGATAATGCATTTATTCAAATATAAACTTACAATTTAGACATAATATTTGCAGGTCTATTTTTGCTCTGCAATAAAAACAGTTCCAAAGAAGTCAGAGCTACTGAGCATCTCTGAGTAACACATCGCTTATAATGAAATTGGTTGAGTGAATGATTCAATGACTCACCCATAAAGACTTATTTGCCAACTAGTGGCATAATGAATGTCTTTCGACATGCTCGCAAACACACACAGCTACTGGAATAAAACCTTAGAGCGCTCGATTGATGACTCCAACTTCTCTCAGAGCATTTGTGTATTCTGGAGCATTTCTAATTAGCAATGAATTATGGGGCTTAGTGGTGGAATAAAGTGTGTGTTTGTATAGGAAAGGGAAAATTAGAACTTGTGTGATTGAGATTCAATACAGTGGCCTGGATAGTTTTCCACCCTCTTTTGTTTTGTCCTACATTGCTATAATTACAGTATCCTCCCTATGATATGTGATGAATTTGATTATGAGTCCCTTGAAGAACAGATGTGTAGAGCATTAACAACCAAGGCTGCGCAAATTCAGTGAATATGAACTGAAACCATAACAGGTGCAGCTGGTAAAGAAAAATGGGTAGGTAGATTAAAAATAATGATGAAAAGGATTGAGGAAAATATGTTACCCTCCCAATTAGTGTCTTTAATAACATTGTTGGTTCAAGTATAGAGATGCATTGAAATTCTGAAGTCATAGCGCTTATGTACAGGAGCCTTGTATTAATGAGTCATTGCAGTGCGATATTATGTTTAATTAGCTGCTTTATATAATGAGGTGTTCAGTTCTAATGAAGGGAATTCGCTGTGAGTGGCACATCTGCAAGAATAACTCATGCAATCAGCAGTGCTCGGACCCATGCAACTGCAAATGAGACTCGCTTACCCCGAAATGAATTACATCTCTGCGCTTTCTCAGAAAGTCCATTAATTAACTCTCCTGACATCAAGGTCTTTTTCTTAATTTCATGTACCATTAGCATAATAAACACAATTTGAGTTAGCACAATGCGATCAGTTTAATGGATGCTATTTATTTTACACTATTATTTAAAGGTCTGGTAATAGGAGGAAGAAACATAAATTTAGTCATATGGCCCCTTTATGAGGAATTCCCTTCAGAGCCCTGTACCATCACAGATGTTCGTTAAAGCTTGGTCACATACATTTGGCCAGTGTTTGTCGACTTCATTAATTTGCACAGTGGAAAGGCTGTAATTTCAGACTGTATTGGGCAGTGTAACCTTACTTCTGTACTCTGACTGGGTTTCACATTCATTACAAATAGACGTTCATTCCCACCAGTGCAATAATAGGCCTAATGTTTTTGTTTGTAAAAGAAGGATGGGACAATGATGGAATGGTCATTTCTTGTCTAATAAATTAATTTATTAAAAAATAGATTTAAATGCTATATTTACATATTAATGTGCCTCTTCAATGATGATTTTTTTTAATTTAAATCAGTTTTTTAAATCAGGGCACAAAATCAAAAAAGATCTCAGAAAAGAAAACATACTTCATATATATATATATATATATATATATATATATATATATATATATATATATATATATATATATATATATATATATATATATATATATTTATATATATATATATACATATATATATATATATATATATATATATATATATATATATATATATATATATATATATATATATATATATATATTTCAAATAAATAATAATAATATAAATCTGCTTGGCTGATTATTAATATATTCAAAATCAGTCATGGTGGGAAATATATATAAAAAATATGAAAAACAAATAAAACAGAAAAGTATATTATAGAGAAGAACCTTTTAGACTCTCACTTTACTGTGTATCAAGGTCGGTAAGTCAAAAGTAATTTTTTTTAAAAATAAATTGACAATACATTTTTACAATACAAGGTTAGTTCAATATATATATATATATATATATATATATATATATATATATATATATATATATATATATATATATATATATATATATAAAATATCTTTTATTGTTTTAATACTGATGATTTTGGAATACAGCTCATGAAAACCCACAATTCCTATCTCAAAAAATTAGCATATTTCATCCGACCAATAAAAAAATAATAATGTTTTTAATACAAAAAAAGTCAACCTTCAAATAATTATGTTCAGTTATGCACTCAATACTTGGTCGGGAATCCTTTTGCAGAAATGACTGCTTCAATGCGGTGTGGCATGGAGGCGATCAGCCTGTGGCACTGCTGAGGTGTTATGGAGGCCCAGGATGCTTCGATAACGGCCTTAAGCTCATCCAGAGTGTTGGGTCTTGTATCTCTCAACTTTCTTTTCACAATATCCCACAGATTCTCTATGGGGTTCAGGTCAGGAGAGTTGGCAGGCCAATTGAGCACAGTGATACCATGGTCAGTAAACCATTTACCAGTGGTTTTGGCACTGTGAGCAGGTGCCAGGTTGTGCTGAAAAACGAAATCTTCATCTCCATAAAGCTTTTTAGCAGATGGAAGCATGAAGTGCTCCAAAATCTCCTGATAGCTAGCTGCATTGACCCTGCCCTTGATAAAACACAGTGGACCAACACCAGCAGCTGACATGGCACCCCAGACCATCACTGACTGTGGGTACTTGACACTGGACTTTTGGCATTTCCTTCTCCACAGTCTTCCTCCAGACTCTGGCACCTTGATTTCCGAATGACGTGCAAAGTTTTCTTTAATCCGAAAAAAGTACTTTGGACCACTGAGCAACAGTCCAGTGCTGCTTCTCTGTAGCCCAAAGTGGCTTGACCTGGGGAATGCGGCACCTGTAGCCCATTTCCTGCACACGCCTGTGCACGGTGGCTCTGGATGTTTCTACTCCAGACTCAGTCCACTGCTTCCGCAGTGCCCCCAAGATCTGTAATCGGTCCTTCTCCGCAATCTTCCTCAGGGTCCGGTCACCTCTTCTCGTTTTTTGCAACACTTTTTCCTTCCCACAGACTTCCCACTGAGGTGCCTTGATACAGCACTCTTGGAACAGCCTTGTGGCAAGGCACTTTATCCTGCTGAAAGAGGCCACAGCCTCCAGGGAATACCGTTTACATGAAAGGGTGTTCATGGTCTGCAACAACAACAATGCTTAGGTAGGTGGTACGTGTCAAAGTAACATCCACATGGATGGCATGACCCAGGGTTTCCCAGCAGAACATTACTCAAAGCATCACACTGCCTCAACCAGCTTGCTTTCTTCCCTTAGTGAATCCTGGTGCCATGTGTTCCCCAGGTAAGCGACACACATGCACTCGGCCATCAACGTGATGTAAAAGAAAATGTGATTTATCAAACCAGGCCACCTTATTCCATTGCTCAGTCATCCAGTTCTGATGCTCATTTGCCCACTTTTGCCAATTTCGGCGATGGACAAGGGTCAGCATGGGCATCCCGATTGGTATGCGGCTATGCAGCCCCATACGCAACGAATGATGCACTGTGTATTCTGACACCTTTCTTTCAACCAGCATTAACTTCTTGAGCAATTTGAGCTACATTAGCTCATCTGTTTGATCGGACCACACAGGCCAGCCTTCGCTCCTCAATGAGCCTTGGCCGCCCATGACCCTGTTGCCGGTTCACCACTGTTCCTTCCTTGGAGCACTTTTGATAGAGACTGACCACTGCAGACCGAGAACACCCCAGCTGCAGTTTTGAAGATGCTCTGACCCAGTTGTCTAGCCATCACAGTTTGGCCCTTGTCAAACTCGCTCAAATCCTAATGCTTGGCCATTTATTTATTTATTTTTTGGAAATAATGATGTGTACATTAACATTTATTCAAACACAAAAATACATACAACCTTTCACTTCACCATGACAGTTTTAAATGGTCATTAAAACAAGAGCCATTCAACTGAAATATGTGAATTAGAGGTTTTTCAAAACCGTGATAAACAACATAAATACAGAGAGAACATTTCTAAAAAACATGTCCTGTGCATATGCTTTTAAAAGTTCTTTTCTTTATCCCGGGCACTTTTATTTGTCATCGTCCTGCGTATAATTACACATGGAAAAAGCTTACATAAAAAGTCATGGTCGATAATTTTGCTCCGTCTAGCCCTTTTCTTTCCCTTCCTCCTTTCTTCTTCCTCTGTTTTTCTTTAAAAAAAAGCAACCTTCATTAAAACAATACCGGATATTTAATTCCTAGCAGTGAATTAGTTGTGACCTTATAAAAGCCTGATCTGGAGGTGAGACATGATTAGAGTTATAGTGGAGGACAGGTACATCATTATCTCATTGAGTCTTCAGCACTGCATGCTTGCAGAAGCGTGTTTCAACTCCGGCTGGCTGTTCAGCACTTACTCTCCTCTTAGGACCCAGGACAGACTTAATCATCAGTATTCCACAAGCGGGAACTGCCCTCCAGTTCTCTTCTCGTCTATTAGAGATCCGGCTTCTGCCCCATGGTAATGTACCAGTCCTCACTAGACTCCTACTGTAAATGAACTGCCCTAATGTGGAGGAGGACTCACTAACTCCATGTAGAAAATGGAATAAATTAGGCTAGGTGAGGACAAGACACAACTTGTATTTATAGAATACTTTATGATTTCCAATTTGGTCTGACAGTTTGTTCTATGCGCCTCCTCATTGCCATTCGGGGTTTATTAGTAGACAGTGTGTCCGTGCGCTTTACATAGACAGGCAAAGACAAGCCGAGAGTTATGGGTATGGTAGAGTACTAATGGGAATCTATTCAGTCTGAACTAGCCAAGTTTCTTTATGAATGATGTATGTCACACTGAAAATATTTCAAGTGTTGCTTTTGTTACCGAGAACAGTGCTTCACCCAACTTGCATAAAACTGTTTTCTGTCCAGTAATTTTAGACAGAAAAAAAAAAGACTTTTTTTGCCACACATATTCCAGGAATGTCAGCTTGGAGGGATGAATAATAGATTATGTCCTGTCCTGAGCTCTTATCAGTTTGCTCTAAATCTTTGCGTCCATCTTGGCCTCCAGATTTTGTCCCGTTTCCTGTGACACAAAGCCTTTTTGACCAGAATCAATTATCTGTGGCTTGCTGGGGTGCTGTCTCATTAAAGGCAGGTTGGGTTACCCCTAAGCTCTGCTGGTCATCCAGTGGCGCCACACGCACATGGCTAATGACTGGAGATCGATTGGCCTGTAACCCGAATGCTGTTTGTTTTGGTATAACATTTGCCATGCTCACAATGGCTCATGCATCGCCGCAGACAAACGCATGGCTCACAGGGGAGGGCAAGTCAGAGCGCATCATACTGTACGCCAGTGGTTTTTCGAATTGACACACAATTCCTTCCCACTTGAATCCTCTGTCCTGTCTTTGAGAATAACAAATGTTACACTCAGATTACGTTATAATAAAGCAATAGTTTTTAAAATGAACACGGTCTTATCCATTTATTTATTATTCAGACTGAATCTGTCCACTTTTTGAAGCTGTGTTTTTTTTACATTTTATTTTTAATGTATGCGCTGATACAAGCTTGGAGAGTACCACACTTTTTAAATAGAAATATAAGAAATGAAACACTGGAAATATGTTTACGACTTTATAATTTCATGCACAGAATCATGGCTGTAACAAAATTGGGACACATTCAGTTATTATCATCAAAATAACAGCAATGCACAGATGTATTCTCAAGTACAGAAACATTGCAGCTTACATCCCAGCAAGTCTAATTTAAATACATTTGGGCTGTCAGTGATTTTTTTTATAGACGTTTAACCATAGCCACAAGAATAGACTAGTCATCTATTAGCATCATCACACAGGCTATACCATTTCAAATGAATGAAACCAAACACCTTGCTAATCACTGTTGACTTTGCTCACATGATGGAATATTATACATCTCGCAAGTTATTTTGGCAAAAACGACACGCAGATAAATTCAAGGTTATTTTGGCTAGAAGTAGGTTACTCATAGCCGGACTATATCGGGTCTATTTTAACAGAGACAGTGAAATGATGGCTATTGCTTGATGGGAGATCACCATGAGTTTAAATGCCATTGGGACAAAATGTATGAGTGGTTAGCCACATGGAATGTAAGACGTGCTTTTATTAAATCACAGTTGTTTTATGTACACAAATGCAGACTTGTTAAAGTTGCTTCAGTTTTTGTTGCATTTAAAAATTCAGGTGTTCCTGAATAAACCATTTTTTAAGTGTAGCCTACACAGTAAACAAAAATGACTGTAAAAATAGGGCGCAATACTTTATAAATATGAAGGACTTTTCCATATAGTTTTTTTTTTTTTTTTTTTTTTTTTTTACAGGTGTTTTACCTGTATTTTGAATTACACATTGCATTAGTTTGTGTCTTAAGAGTTAATGGAAATTTCTGTAAAATTACTGGACAATGTACTGGCAGAAAATTACCAGTACATTTTTCGTTTTTATTTTTAACTGTATGATTCATTTATTCACTGAGTAAGAAGTCTTTTCACACATACAAATTGAGTGATATAAAGGCTTCAACATACTCTGCAAGAACAGAGAAAAAAGTTCTCGCTCCCAGGGCTGCGAGAACAAAATGACGTCCTCGTGACATTTTGTTCTCGGAGCCCCCTGGTTTGGGAGTTCTCGCAGCTTGTTCTCGACACATCGCCTGAGCAGAACTTTTTTCTTGCGGGTGTCTGAGAACTACTGTGTGATTGGTCAGACGCAGATGCTCGGCACCTGATTTTCTCGTGAAGTATGGAATGTACTGGAAAGAACGAACTTAGTCCTTGTTCTTGCCACCTCAAGAAAACAAACAAAGTTCTTTGTTCTTGTAGAGTATGTTCCAAGCTTAAACAAGCTTCCAATCAAGTGCAATTGAAAATATCGGATTACAGAATGGCCACGTTCACACAGCTGCAGAGTGTGGTTGTCAGTCCTGCATTTGAGTCCTTAATACGGTTATGTTCACACATAATTTGGTTATTTATTTGCGCGACAACCCCAAACTCACACCCGTACAATTTTGGGACTCACAACTGGTATTCTCGGAAAACCCATGCTGTGTGAACTGAACTGGACTGGACAAATTTTGCCTCTCATGTCATACAGTGCAAGAGAGCCCTTCTGGGCTGCACAAATGCATGTGTATTGTGGGCTTACACTTTCTGTAACTTACAGTGACAGAGATATGAGCTGTATGTCACCTGAAGGTTTTAGATACAGTCACTGTTCTGTTTTGAGTTCTACACGCAACTCAATGCTCCGCTCTCCACCCCAAAATAAAAGCTGCTGGCGGTTAATGAAGATTTGATGGATAAACTCACAGACTCTTGTTGTATCAAGACAAGAGTTTATGGATGCCACCATCTTTGATATAACTGTGGTAAATATAACATATAAACCTTTTTAATACACTAGCGGAATGTAGTTTTTCTTTTTGTCTTTTAGAGAAGCAAGGATTGTGGAGACTGTAAACTTGTGGTTGTGAAAAGAGTCCTACACTTTGCTGGCATAAATTTGGTGAGTGCTATGAAGAAATGTTGGGCTGATCCAATATTCTTGAGTCCAAACTTTACACTTGTTTGGAATGTATGAACTCTACAAAGTAGAAATGAGTGCATAATAATCAAAACTGGGATGAGGTGTTTGCTGTGGGAGGAAATTAAAATGCAATAGCACTAAGTATCTGAAATCCAAAACCATTTTGTTCCTGGACAGTGTATATGAATAGTCCATAACGTTTTATTCAACGCTTTGCCTTATGTGTCCCAAGTGCCCTTTGCACTGCCCTTTAATTTATGGTAAAAAAGGCCAGTATACAGTACTTTATAATTATAATTTGGAGATTCCTGAGGAATTAACTGCCCTTTTGACCTAAATAAAGGCCCATTCACACCAAGAATGATAACTTTAAAGATTACTATAACATACAGTGTCCACACCAACACACAATAACATTCTATTTATTATAAGCTCGCTGAAATGTTGTCGTCTCTCACTTTAAATGCTGATTTAAAAAAAAGCTCTTTAAAGCAGGATGGATTCTAATTGGGTACCAATGTTTTATTGTTCATAGGCTAGAAAAAAATTGTTGTAAAAAAGTGACTTCAACAATATTGTTTCTCTGTTGTTGCAGTTATCATTATGGTTGTAGTATGGACTACAGTATGATATTCTTTGACATTTAGAATGATTTTTAAAACGATATCTTTTATCGTTATCATTATAGTTATCCTTGGTGTAAACAGTAATCAAAGAAGAATAAAGACAGGGCGACTCCAAAGGGTGCCTTACCCCTTGAAGCGTGCTTCCCCTCATTTTCTGTGATATCCCTTAATTAACAGGGAAAGTCTGCAGATACTCCACTGGTTTTAATCGGCTCAATACCCAGATCTCATCCCCGTAGTACATTCAACATAGATCTAAAAAGTGATAGTAAGCAACGTTTTTTCTCCGCTTTCCTCAATTTCTTTCAGTGTAGAATCAGTTTGCCATTGCCCAAGAAATTCGAGTCTTTTGCTCATTACTGACAGGCTTCCACTGGTTTGTATTTGAATGTATCCTTGGCTCTAACCAGCACAGAATGATTCCCCAGTGGGCTGTCTGTCTGAGAATGCACATTCAGGGCCATGATGAGCTGTAAAATTGACCAAAAATGTCACTTGAGTGATTTTTAGTGCTAATTTATATGAAATACAAATATATTTCTGCATAATTACAGGTGATATGATTATTAGTGAGCCTGTATTGCACTGAATTTAAAAAGGGTTGTTCACTTTATTTTTATTTTCTTTTTTCACTGTCATTTCAGTGCAGTTGGCTCCCTTCATACTTAAATTGCAAAATTATATGCTTTATTTATTTATTTATTTATTTATTTATTTATTTATTTATTTATTTATTTATTTATTTATTTATTTATTTATTTATTTATTTATTTATTTATTTATTTATTTATTTATTTAATTATTTATTATTTATACTGTTACACACCTTAATGTGACAAAACATTAATAGGACAACAGGAGTTCTTTTATAATTTTATTTTTATTTTTATAATGTTTTTGTTATATTGTTTATAATTAATTTATTGACGAATACTAAGAGGGTTAATGTCTAACTAAATGAATGAGGAAAAGGGTAGTGAATGATGTTCCGGGTCATGAAAGACACAAGGTATGCATTTAATTGCTAAAGACGTCGTAGAAGTCCATCTCACTACAGTGGTTCTACGATAATTTTATGAAGCGACGGGAATAGTTTTAAATAGTTGTGGGTCGATTTCAAAACGCTGCTTTGTAAAGCTTCGTAGTGTTATGAATCGGAGTATCGAATCAGCGAGTCATGAACCGATACGCTGATTCATAATGCCTCGAGGCTTCAGGAAAAATGGTTTTAAAATCAACCATCCCTATATAAGTCTATATTATTTTTAAAAAAAAATTGCGCACAAAACCAATTCTTGTCACTTCATACAATTATTGTAGAACCACTGTAGTGAGATGGGCTTTGTAACGTTGTAACGACGTCTTTAGTGCCTTTTATGGGCCTTGAGAGAGGAAATGTCATTGTCGCCAATGGAGGCCTTTCAGAGCCATCGGATATCAACAAAAATATCTTCATTTGTGTTACGAAGATGAACAGAGGTCTTACGGGTGTGGAACAACATGAGGGTGAGTAATTAATGACAGAATTTTCTTTTTTGGGTGAATTAACCTTAGAAGTTGTGGTGTCCAGAAGCATATACGTATTTTTTTAAATGCTCTGACTGTATGTTGTAACCTGGATATGTACTTGCTATTCATTCAAATGGATACAGTGCTGTCTGTAACCTCTTTCTGCTGCACAATATATGTCATGAACTCTCTCTCTCTCTCTCTCTCTCTCTCTCTCTCTGTCTCTCTCTCTCTCCCTCGTTCTACCTACAATGTCATAGCCAATGAAGCTGCTCATTTAGGCTAGTGATGGAAAGCGACACAAGCATCACAACCGTCAACCGCTGAGGTTTCAGACCAGCAGCCCACAGTGGAACCGAGTCCCATAAAACTCACTTTGCAAATCCAGAATTATTATTACCTGGCCACAACATATCGTTGCGGTGGAGAGAGGGGACAGAACTTTGCTATTACTCATCGGCATCTCGGATATCGTTTGGACAATGCAAAGTAGAGAGCCTGCAGATCAATGCAGCCCTCCGCAAACACCATTAGTACACAACAGCGTATGATCAGTTTACTGAACAAAAAACATTGTGAGGCATCCCTGCACTCAGCATCCCTTTACTGGAAACAATTGATGCCTTGTTGCAGTGAAATTAATCCTCCGAATTCATTAGCCGAATCAGATATTCAATCGACGCGACCCAAAATAATTATGTGGCGGAAAACGAATGACAAACGACTCCTCTGCCTAAGCTTTCCATCCCAGACAAGACTGCCTTATTTCAAACGTGGAAAATATGATACTGGCCAACCTCATCATAATAACAAAACACCAGCCACATCTGAATCTAATTTATCTCTCATTTTAGATTTGTCAGTGTCTTCTTTTCTTTCCAAGGCTCCAGAGAGAGGAAATGAGACGTGAAAGGTGCCAGCGTGATTGGCTGTTTGGGTATCCGTCTGTGCCATTGCCATCTACAGAGCAGTTATTAATCCCTCAACGATATTCTTGTATGTTATGCTTACTAATTGGGAGGTGAGAGTGAAATTTCGAACTGCACCCTGCGGATGTTCACTTTCTGCACGAATATATCGAGTTGCTTTCTCTCCAAACATGATCGACATGTTGGGACTCCAGTCCGTTGCGAAGAAAATGCTCTCCACACATGATCGACACAGTGAAACTCAAGTCTCTCTCGTTGAAAATATGATCCAGAGGGTAAATTGCCAACAATTAAACAACGGGCCTCTATGGAGAGTGTGAGAAGCGAACACGCAGCTCTTTCACGCTGTCTGAATAAAGTGTGGCCCAAATACATCTAATTAACGGGCTTCTTATGAACCATGTCCAAAAACACCTCTTTAAAATGTGCATTATTTTAGGCAACATAAATTGGCTAGAAGTTAGTCCGCTGTATTGCCAGAATGAGCACTGCACAGTCAATTAGTTTAAAATCCCCCTAACTCCAGAATAGGTTTGCGTGAACTTTTGTGGAATCGGAGCCGTAGAAAATAAATGACGCTGCAGTTATCCCAGACAGCCCCCTCTTCACCCGAAACACAGGGAGATGTACGGCAAATCCTCTTTGGGGATGAAGGTGATGCAATGACTGATGCAATCGCAAATATTTCCAAGTCATATTCACATGACGATTAATGCCGTTTTAAACCAAAAATCACTTCCCATTCAAATCAGTGCCGTGCTAGAAAGTCTTGGAATCATCAGAAAGTTTTTTGGGCACAATGCATTCTGATGAAAGAGAGGCATGTCTAGTCTGTGTGTGTCATATTGGATGGTAGATTGTAAATGAACCCAGCTGACATGTGGTGTTATGAAATGAGGTTATTTATCGCACAGCCTTTATCGTGTGCCAGCCGCATCCCACACTAAGCCACGGCACAGCTGTTCTTCACCATTTCACGCCTTTTTGCTAATTGCACAAGCACACTAATGATGACCTATTTCCATGGGTAATTTTAATCCCTCAGAAACAATGTGTGGCTTCATAATATTATCAGGAAATGAGAGGGTACTCACAGGAAGGGGTTCCGTTGAAAACCCCTCAAAAAAGATCCTTTCAAATGTTAAAAACCACATTTTAAACACATTTTAGCCACACTTCTTTATGTGTAATGGTTTAGGAAGATTTTAAATGTTATTTTTTAAAATGTTCACGCTAGCTCTCTTAGTTCCCCAAATGATCTGACTGTGACCCTGACCTACCAGAGGAAATGAGATTGTTCTCCTCTTGTTTCTGTAGATCAGAGTGTGTTGAGAAAGATCAATGGTCATCAGCCTTCCATAATGAGGTAGATGATGTGACACAGATGGTGGTCAATTTCTATTTACTGATGATTTTGGACCCCCACTCTCCCTTTTCCCTCTATCGCACAATTGTTAATCAGGAATGGCTTAAATAATAGCCTCTTAATGGCATGTACACAGTGCATAAAAATACTGCAGAGAAGTGCACTATGCAGGGATCATGCCATTTCACATACCAGCTCAATTTTTTTTGCAAAGTTTGTTTTTGATTTTTTAAACAAGTATCCACGCGCACGCACGCACGCACGCACGCACGCACGCACGCACGCACGCACGCACGCACGCACGCACACACACACACACACACACACACACACACACACACACACATTCTTGAATATGTGGTTTATGGGGAAAAATCTAAGATTTTTATACTCTAAAAACTGTATATCTAGTCTCTTACACTAACCCTACCCCTAAGCCTACCCATCACACAAAATTGTATGCATTTTTTTTCAATTTCAAAAAACACAGTTTAGAATGTTTTTAAGCTATTTGGTTTACGAGGACACAGGAAGCATCTGCATATATATTTTTTATAAAGTAATACCCATACCATTATACACATTTGGGCCTTATAAACTACATATACATGGAAACACACACACACACACACACACACACACACACACACACACACACACACACACACACACACACACACACACACACACACACACACACACACACACACACACACACACACACACCTTGGGTTTCCATGTTTATGGGGACATAATGATTTTTATATTGTACAAACTGTAGATTATGTGCCATGCATTACCCCATATCACAGAAAACTGTATACAGTTTTACACACACACACACACACACACACACACACACACACACACACACACACACACACACACACACACACACACACACACACACACACACACACACACACACACACACACACACACACACACACACACACACACACATATATATAATTCAATAGGATTTATAAGCTGTTTTCCTCATGGGGACCAAAACCCTCCCCACAAGGTCAAGGATTTTAGACATTGTGGACTTTGGGGGGATATTTTGCCCCAATAACTTTTGGGTTTACACAAGCCACACATATCATATCACATACTCATATCATTATGAGGACATTCCATAGGCGCAATGGTTTTCATATGGAGCTAATGACATTTTGTAGCCCCTAACCCCAAACTGAGCCTACACCCATCAGAGAAAACCTTTTGTATTTTTACATTTTTAATAAAAAAATGGTTAAGTAAGTCTATTTGGCGTTTTGAATAATGAGAGTGTCTTCACAATATAGGGGGGCGTGGCCTAAAACCTGAATAAAGATTACCCACATGTAGTCTTATGCAAACATTTGAAATGTATAATAAATGTATCTCATTGTTGTTTAAATATATCACATTGTTGTCTTTATATTCTGCTATGGGGGAGCTAACAATGCCAACTTGCAAAACCTGAGCCATAAAGCATTCACTGACTGTTTATTATTTCAACAAACCCTATAATTTGTGGAATAAAATGACCGCGTTTCCACCCAAATTTCCCACATCACATGACACCATGTCCAGCATGAGGTCAGGGGCCATAAATATTTCAGAGAGGTTGTTTGGGCCTGGTGACAGAGCCAGCAGCTCACAGCTCGCCTCACCGCTTGAATTAAAGATGTGTTCTGTTCAAACACTGTGACTGCCTCAGATTAGCCCCAAACAGTAATCTGTCACTTAGCTGCAGCCTGGCCGCCCGTTTGAACTGATGTAAACTGGCCCTGTCTTGATGCTCCACCGGCCAGTGTAATGGGGATTCATTGATCCACTGGTCTCTCGGTGATTGAGTTAGATAATTAAAAAGCCTTGTATCTGTTCCATTAAGGATTGTTTGTGTAGCTCCTTTATGTGCCTTGTACTTATTCCTCTTTTGGAAAGTAAAGCTTTGAGGATCCTGTGAGCTTTCATTCTTTTTGTCCCTTTTTTCCTCCTTTTCAAGCATTTACTGTAATACAATTATTTTGCTGTTGGCTGTGACAATGATTTGTTGATTAAAAAAATGTTTTAAGTGTAAACTTTGAGTGTAAGAACAACAGAAAAAGCTCGTATTTGTTTTATGTTGAATAAGTTGATAAAACAATATAACATCTAGTGATCACAGAAGTACAAGTAGAAAAAGATGCATTCAAAGGCCTGCAAAGATCAGATGGATTCTGGGCATCACTCTGAAGAGACAGTTTAGGAGAGAGAAAGTGTGAACAGGAGTGTGTGGGCAAAAATGTGGCACTTGTTTACGTAAGCTGTTCTCTTTTATAACAAAAAGACAAAAGAAACAACAAAAATGGTCAAATTTGCCCTGTGTAAGCTGTGCCATATCATGGGGTAAGTTGAATCATTGCAAAATGTGTGCATAATTTACACGTCATAAAGTAAATAAATGAATAAAAAGTATTTTATTAGTTTTTTTCAGCATCCTGAAAAAAAAAAAAAAAACGATGACTTTGACATTTCTCAAAATATAATGCACAGAAGGAAACATGAAGTGACAATTTTAATTTTGAGATGAATTATCCATTGAAGTATTCGTTTTTTTTTCGTCTACATTTTTGCTAGAAAAATATATATATATATTTTAAGCTATTATATTTGATGGAGTTATTAAGTATCAAATATAAATACATATGGAAATAAAAATACACTGTTGCTATCTTTCATAAAGTTTTCATTACTTAGTGAGGCGTTTGCACTTTGAGATTCTTCGAAATGAAAAGTGCATTATAAATAAAATCTATTATTATTATTATTATTATTTAATTCATAATTTTGTTAGGAAATTATTGATTATTTTCTTTGACATGGATAAAGCCAATGTTCTTCATATTTTTAATATGAACATTGTTAAGTTAACTAATAGTAGTTAAACACAACCTTCCTCAAAGTTAGGCCCAGTCCACACATACACCGGTATTTTTATAAACAGTTTCACTAAAAATACGTCCACATGAAAAGGCTAAACATGCTACGAAGCGCTGTCAAGAGAATGCCAAACCAACAGGTGGCAATATAAACCTAACAGTAAAGCTATGTTGGCCAATCAGAAGCCTGGATAAAAAGATTATGGCCAGTTCCGGTTCTGACTCAACAAGCCAAAATCTCCGGTTTCACTGTCCTCATGGCAGGAGTTTTCAAACAAGTTTGGTTTCAGATACTGTGTTTGCGTGTGGACGAACAGGCAAAGCGCAAAGCAAAAGCTGCAGTTTTGAAAATACCGTGTGGACAGGGCCTTAGAACTTTCTTGTTGCTTTGATGTAAAAAAGCTTCATTAAATAATTGCATAAATTATCCTATGATATATTTTTGATATATTACATTTTTTCCAATTCAATTAAAATATATATTTACAGGATATTGTATATGAGCCTAGCCTGACAAGCCAGACCCACATCAAGACGTTTGGTCTGGAAACTCACCATTGACAGGGCTAAATCTGAGGGGCGGGATAAACGGTTGTCTTTCAGACTCCCTCTGCACGAGATAGGATAGCTCTACAACCAACCAGAGCAATGTGAAGCGGAGCTAGTTGACAGATTAAACTTTTGCCGTATCCGGTCGGCAAAACTCAGAACACATATTCCTTTTTTAAGAATGACTTCATGTTCTTTGTTCTTTTCTCAGAGAAAAGCTTAACTCCAAGTCTTCCAGAGTCGCGGTCAAAGCCGATACGAAAGACCGCCGTTCGCCAGCTTCTTTGTTTACAAGTAGCATGCAACTCTGTCGTCATTATTTTAAGCCTGCCCACAGACTCTATACACGATGTGATTGGCCTGACCAGAATTCAAGTTTTTTCCAGCTCAGAAGTCTATTGAGAGTTGCTAGACGACACTCGCGGCAAATTAGATTTGCTGCCGCTATGGTGCGTCTAGATTTCTAGGCTAAAATGAGCCCCTTCCTAAATATAAAAATGGTATGCAGATTCCTAGAGTAAGACAAATCTTACCACACTCTGCCCTGTGTGAGAGACTAGTGTTGTCTCTGATAAAACCTGATGACGATGGTGGGTTAACGAAGCATTTATGCTGCTAGATGCTGCAATTCTCAGCATCGTCAGTCCTCTTGTCCTCTGCTGTCACTGTTAGCCATGTGGGCCTTTCCTCCTCCTCCTCCTCTTCGACGGCGGTGATGGCGTCTCTGTCTGCGGCAGGGCCGAAAATAGCAGAGCGGCTCTCATTAACAGATTAGGTGTTGCAAGGAATCCGTGCGGTCAGAGCTCCAAGGCCTGATATTGTTCCTCCAGGATAGCAATTATGGCTGATTGACATGTTGGCACGCGGGGGAGAGGCCGGAAGACAGTTCTGGGATGAAGGACAAAATGCTCTTCCTCATGGGCTCAGACCAGTGCAGTTGTGGCATCTTGGCCCACCATGCCTCGCCAATCCAATCAGAGCAATTTGTATCAAACAGTGCAGATGTACAGGAAGTGTGAGGAGGTAGTTTATTTGTCCCTGGAACACATTCGCGCACATATATTCCACAGCACAAACACACTCGCACAGTTCCTGCAATTTGTTGAGCATGAGGTTCTGCATTAATAATAGATGAACTTTGTGTCATTGTCAGTGGTAGTGGAATGATGAACATGATAGCCTGATGTCAACTCCTGACTGTATTACTCACTCAGGGTTTGCTGTTTGCAGTTCCAGGAAGCCACAAATTAAACTCTGTCCAGACACTGATAACCTATGTGTCTCTCCACGTCCCTCACCTCTCTGTCAGTGCAGGATAATGATGCCTTTTACAGTCTCACCTGCATGAGGAAGGATTTTACTTATCAGTGGAAGACTGGAAGAGTCATCATTGTAACAGCTCAGGTCACACTCTAAAACTTAGAAATAACAACTCGAAAATGTTCACGTCCGTGGCTCTGTGAGCGGGAAACTCCAAGGCCTGAGACACGCTCTGCGCAAGTCTACGTGAACGAAGAGCATGAATTAGCATTTTCTGGGAACATAATTCACAACACGAGTATTTCATTAGCATAGCTTTCTGCTTCTACGCTCTCAGCTTTCTCTTTAAGGTTAGCAACTGTCATGGCGGAGAAATGAACAAATCTTTTTAACGTTTCTTCAACTATGGGCACTTTGGGCCCTTTAGACTTTTAGAAAATACTCTTAGAATATATCTCTTAACCCTCAGAGCCCGACGGCATCGTCCGCGACGTCACACGGGACCTCCGATAAATATTTATATTATTTAATGAAAGTTTTATCGATTTTCTTACCGTTTTTCCCAGCAGAAAGCTAACGAGCTAGCCATCAAGGGGGTGTCTTTGGTGTCTTTGTAGCCTTTACAGAAGGTTTTCTATCCAGCCTGGAACATGTGCATCTTTTCGGAGTTGTTCAGCAATAAATCAAAACGCTTACATCCAAGATTTATCCACTTGATGTCCATAATTTATAAATGTTCCGTCATTTTTGCCGCTAGCTCGATGCTAGCTGCCATTTTGGATATCTCATGACGCTTTGCGTGAGGCTTTGACCAATGACAGGCTGATCCGTCAGCCACGTTGGTGTGCGTCATTACGCATGAACCCCAGCTCTGTTATTGTGGAGAGAGAGAGAGAGCGAGAGACGCACGGCAAGTAGTGTTGAGGAGAGAGAGAGAGAAGCGCGGCAGTTTTGAGTAGTTTTGTGGAGAAAGTTTGAGGAAAAAGTTTGAGGAGAAAATTTGAGGAGAAAATTTGAGGATACACGGAGAACAATGGATCGTCGGCGATATATGGACGCAAATCAAGCGCTGGCCTTTTTTGAAGCCATGCAGGATGGTGAATATTCAGGAGAAGAGAGCTTTTTGACGGATGAGGAACTCGATTACCAGGATGGTCTAGACCCCGCTGAAGAGTAAGTGATATTTATTTATTTACTGTAAAAGTATAAATAAATAAAAAGTAATATGATAAAATAGAAATGCGCACAGTAGCGTTTTCTAAATATAATAATAATAATTATATTGCCGTTTTCTAAATATGTAAAAATAAGTTCTGTAAAAGTAGTATTTCGTTTTTCTATGTTTGTTACAGAGTAGTAAGAGTTGTGGATTACACTTTGTCTCAGCCATTTTTTGTCTGAGGTTTAGTGAGTTTACCTAGAGATGAGCAAAAGGATGTTGTAGTGGGGGTAGGGCTTTCAACACTGCTCACCTTTTAGCTGTAGTGGGTTGGGTGTACAGTAGCAATCTCAGCGATTATTATCTTATGTTTGAAATAAAATACAAAAACACTCATTGATCTGATATGTATGATCTAATATTTTGCTTTATTTATTTGTTTTACAGTCATGATAATGAAGAAGACACCAGCCCACCCACCCAAGCCAGACAGGAAAGCTCCGATTCTTCCGCTGTGGAGGGCCCTTCCACTTCTGCTGCAGCACCCCAGCCTTCCACTTCTGCTGCAGCACCCCAGCCTTCCACTTCTGCTGCAGCACCCCAGCCTTCCACTTCTGCTGCAGCACCCCAGCAGCTGCCAGGAATAGGACGGCTGCAGTCACGGTCACGAGGGAGAGCGCCGTCAAGATCCAGATCCGGCAGCTTGAGGGGTCGACAGAGTCCTGAATCCACTAGGTCGAGATCTAGATCACCACAGCCAGCAGCCCCAACTCCATCATGGAACAGTGAGAGTCAGCCAGACATCCCACCAGTGCCCAAAAGGTTCATCCCCACAAGAAAGCCAGGACATCAGCTCAGCCCCACATCCACATACACACCATTGGACCTTTTTAAACTTTTTGTCAGTGACAGTGCAGCAACCACTTTGTGTAATAACACAAACACAAACTCTGCAAAAAACATTGCCAGTGGCAAAAAATATTCCTGGAAAAACTTCACTGTTGAAGAATTTTTCAAATATTTAGGACTGACTTTCTTTTTTGCACTGGTGAGACTGACAAATATCCGGGACTACTGGAGGACAAATACAATTTTCAGCCAACAGTTTCCCCACTCAGTGATGGCACGTGACAGGTATCAGGTAATTTCCTGGAACATCCACATGAGCGACCCTGATGAAGATGTCCACAACGACCGGAAGAGAGGGACACCAGCTTATGACCGGCTGTTTCGTCTGAAGCCCCTTTTAGATGACATCAAACATGCGTGCAGAGCATTTTATCACCCACGGCAGAACCTTTCAGTGGATGAGAGGATGGTGGCAACAAAGGCTCACACTGGCATGACGCAATATATGAAGGCGAAGCCAACTAAGTGGGGCTTCAAACTTTTTGTGCTGGCAGACAGCAGCATTGGGTACACTTTAGACTTTGCTGTATACACGGGGAAGTCTGTGTTTGCTTCTGGTGTAGGACTGGCATACGACTCCGTTATGTCCCTCATGAACAAATCATCCCTAGGGAGTGGCTACAATGTGTATGTAGACAACTTCTACACAAGTCCAAAGCTATTCATGGATCTCTACAGCATGAACTTTGGAGCATGTGGCACCTACAGGGACAACAGACGAGGATGCCCCCGCACAACCACAAATGCCATGACCAAAAAGGATCCTAGGGGCACCATCAGGTGGATCCGTGACGGCCCTCTGGTTTTTGTAAAGTGGATGGACACTCGGGAAGTCTCTGTCTGCTCCACAATTCACCCGGCCTTCTCTGGCAACACAGTTCAGAGAAGGGTAAGAACTCAGGATGGAGGCTGGGACACCAAATCCATTCCATGCCCAACCCCTGTCACTGAGTACAACAAACATATGGGAGGTGTTGATCTTTCTGATCAACTCATCCAGTACTACTCCGTTCACCATAAAACGATGAGATGGTACAGGACATTGTTTTACCATTTTTTGGACATTGCTGCGACCAACAGCTACTTACTACACAAGGAAGTTTGTGCAGAGAAGCAGCAACAGCCCATGACCCACAGGGATTTTCTGGAGGAGCTGACAGCCCAACTCTGTGGTGTTACCGTTGCTGTTCCCCCCACCCAGCAACAAAGTGACCATGTACCTGTGCCAACATCTGACCAAACTGATACCAGCAAGAAGGCGTCCTATGGTAGAAGGCAATGTGTGAATTGCAAACAGACAAGGCAGGTCAAACAGGCCACCCCCTGGAAATGCAAAGCCTGTGATGTGGCCCTCTGTTTGATTCCTGATAGGAACTGTTTTGAGGCTTGGCACCTGTAAATATCCAAAATAGGCCAAAAACGACTTTTTTTGGAAAAATGTAAATAGTTTTTGTTCTGTATAAGTTCTTATGTTTATTCCTGAGTTCCAGGACTCCAAAGACTTGAACAAACTGTTTTCCAGAGGAAATATGCTTAGCTTTTATTTATTTGTGTGTGTTTTCAATAAATATTTGAGTGATTCAATTTCCGTTTTATGTTTTCATTTGTCTTTATGGTCCCATAACTTTTTTTACATTCAGGTGACATCAATGCAACACAAATAGTGCAAATAGTGCACTATTTGTGCACAAATAGTGCACAAATAGTGCAACTGACAGTGCAACTTGTCTTGAAAAAAAAGAGGTGTGTCAATTGTCTGTGCACAACAGGGTTGATGATTGATTGTTCCTGATCGATTGCTCCTGTCTGTCTGCCTGCTGCTGCTGCCACCACAGTGTTTGTAGCTCTCTTTTCGCTAGCCTGGTAGCTTTCCATCCCAGCATCCAGGTCTCCTGTTTTCTGAGTTCTATAGACAACTGTGGTGAGTTGGATTATTAAAAAGACTCCATCAGACAACTGTGGTAAGTTTTGGATTCATCAACAAATACGGTAAGCCATGTCTTCTTCTCCTGTCATTGTCACTTGCACTGCATGCTACATGTTTAGCATATCTATCTCCGTTGGCGAACAGGGCTTCACATGTGATAAATGTAAGGAATTAATCAGGCTGACGGAGAAGATTTCAGATTTAGAGACACGCATCCAAGCTTTATGTGAGAGTAGTGAGAATGTAACAGCTTTAGATACTGCTTTGGATGCGACTAGCTTAGTGAACACTCATTGTTTGGTTCCGGCTGAGCCCGCGCAGCAGGGCTGGGTGACGATGAGAAAGCATAGTCGTGGATCAAAAAACCACTCTTCCGTTCCGATTAGAACATCAAACAGGTTCTCCCCACTCAGTGACGCACCCACTGAGGATCCTGTTGAAAGTGCCCTAGTTATTGGCGATTCTATTACACGGAATGTGAAAATAGAGACACCAGCCACCATAGTCACATGTTTACCGGGAGCCAGAGCGCCTGACATCAAAGCAAATTTAAAAGTGCTGGCTAAAGCTAATCGTAAATTCTCTAAGATTATTATTCACGTTGGCACTAATGATGTTCGACTTCGCCAGTCGGAGATCACCAAAATTAACATTAAAGAGGTGTGTAAACTCGCAAGTACGATGTCAAAAGCCGTATATTTCTCTGGTCCTCTCCCCGCGAAAAGGAGTGATGAAATAGTTAGCAGATTATCATCACTCAATGGCTGGTTGTCTAAGTGGTGTCTGCAAAATAACATAGGGTTCATAGACAATTGGAAAAGTTTTTGGGGCAGACCTGACCTGTTGAAGATGGACGGCATTCATCCCTCCTGGGCTGGTGCTGCTCTTCTCTGTAGTAATTTGGCACATAGTCTTAGAGCTAAACCTTGACTCACTGGGGCCCAGGTCAGGAAGCAGACAAACTGGCTAAACCAACCGTCTGCTAGCTGTCTCACGTCACCAAAGTCAGCTAAATCCCAGCACATAGAGACTCTTTCATCTAGATATTATCATATAGAGACTGTGTCTGTTCCCCGAATTAGTAAATACAAAAAACCATCAAAACCATTCAACAGTAAAAATTTAATTGATGTCCAACAAATAAACAACAGATATAATACGGATGAACAATTGATAAAGCTTGGGTTGCTGAATATTCGATCCCTTTCGCCAAAAACGCTTGTTGTCAATGATATGATTATAGATCATAACTTAGATGTGCTGTGTTTGACAGAAACCTGGCTAAAACCTGACGATTACATTACTTTAAATGAGTGCACCCCCCGAGATTATTGTTACAAACATGAGCCACGTCTGAAAGGTAAAGGGGGAGGTGTGGCTGTAATTTATAATAATATTTTCAGTATTACTCAGAAGTCTAGTTTCAAATATAATTCCTTTGAAGTTTTGGTGCTTTATGTAACACTGTGTAGTGTAAATGATAAATCCCGTTTGACATTTGTGTTGGCTACTGTCTACAGGCCACCAGGGCACAATACAGACTTTATCAAAGAATTTGCTGGTTTTGTATCGGAGTTAGTATTAGCTGTAGATAAAGTACTAATTGTTGGGGATTTTAATATCCACGTAGACAATGAAAAAGACGCATTGGGATTGGCATTTAGAGACATTCTAAACTCTATTGGAGTTAGACAACACGTATCGGGACCCACTCATCGCCTTAATCATACTTTAGATCTAATAATGTCACATGGAATAAATGTTGATACTGTTAAAATTCTGCAGCAGAGCGATGACATCTCAGATCATTACCTAATATCATGTATACTTAATTTACCTAAGGCTGCAAAGCCATCCCCTCGCTTCAAATATGGCAGGACGATAACCGCTGCGACTAAAGATTGCTTTGTACATAATCTTCCTCATCAGTTCCATCTCCTCAGCATTACAGATAGCCAAGATGAACTTGATGCTGCAACCGAAACTATTGACTCTCTCCTTACTAGCACTTTAGACATAGTTGCTCCCCGGTGCTTAAAGAAGATTAAAGCAAATAATCCAACGCCGTGGTACAACGAGCACACTCGGGCCCTTAAAACAGCAGCCAGAAAAATGGAGCGCAGCTGGAAGAAAACAAAACTAGAGGTTTTTCGCAATTTGTGGAAAGAGAGCATGATTGCATACAGAAAGGCCATAAAAACTGCTAGATCTGCTTATTTCTCAACTCTTTTAGAAGAAAACAAACACAACCCTAAGTTTTTATTCGATACAGTGGCTAAATTATCAAAAAATAAAGCTTCAGCTTCTGATGTTTGTAAACAACACAGCAGTGATGACTTTATGAACTTCTTTACTAGTAAGATTGATAATATTAGGAATAAAATTATAACCATGCAGCCGTCTATTACAGTATCACTTCAGACAGAGCGCTGTAGTGTCACTGAGGAAAAATTACACTCATTCACTGCTATAGGAGGAGAAGAACTGGCTAAACTTGTAAAATCATCAAAATCAACAACATGTATGCTTGACCCTATACCGACTAGGCTATTAAAAGAGATACTTCCAGAGGTCATAGATCCTCTGCTTAATATCATTAATTCATCTTTGACATTAGGATATGTACCGAAAACTTTTAAGTTGGCTATAATTAAACCACTTATTAAAAAAACGCAACTTGATCCTAATGAATTAGTCAATTACAGGCCAATCTCGAATCTACCGTTTCTATCAAAAATACTAGAAAAGGCCGTGTCTTCACAATTATGTTCTTTTTTAGAAAGAAATGGTATATGTGAGGATTTCCAGTCAGGATTTAGACCGTATCATAGCACTGAGACTGCTCTAATTAGAGTTACAAATGATTTACTCTTATCATCTGATCGTGGTTGTATCTCTCTATTAGTGTTACTCGATCTTAGCGCTGCATTTGATACTATCGATCACAATATTCTTCTGAATAGAATCGAAAATTATGTTGGCGTTAGTGGAACTGCTTTGGCATGGTTTAAATCGTACTTATCTGACCGTTATCAGTTTGTAGCAGTAAATGAAGAGATGTCACACCGACCACAAGTTCAGTATGGGGTACCGCAAGGCTCAGTGTTAGGACCGTTGCTTTTCACCTTGTATATGCTACCACTGGGAGATATCATTAAGAAGCATGGCGTTAGTTTTCATTGTTATGCTGACGATACTCAGCTCTATATTTCCTCACGCCCTGACGAAACCTACCAATTCACAAGATTAACAGAATGCATAGCTGATATAAAAAATTGGATGAATAGTAATTTTCTGCAACTTAATTCAGATAAAACTGAATTTTTAATTATTGGACAGAAAAGCTCCACAAGTAGTAACCGAGAATACTGTCTAACACTTGATGACTGCTCTGTCAAGCCCTCGTCGTCAGTGAGGAACCTGGGTGTGTTCTTTGATACCAATCTTTCATTTGAAAGCCACGTTTCTAGCATCTGTAAAACCGCATTCTATCATCTTAAAAATATATCTAAATTACGGCACATGCTTTCAATGCAAAATGCTGAACAGTTAGTACATGCGTTCATGAGCTCAAGGCTAGATTATTGTAATGCTCTACTGGGTGGTTGCCCTGCTCGCTTAATAAACAAACTCCAGCTAGTCCAAAATGCAGCAGCTAGAGTTCTTACTAGAACCAGGAAGTATGATCATATTAGTCCAGTTCTGTCAACACTGCACTGGCTCCCTATTAAACATCGCATACATTTTAAAATCTTGCTTATTACTTACAAAGCACTAAATAGTTTAGCTCCCCGGTACTTAAGCGAGCTCTTAACGCATTATACCCCATCACGTCGATTGCGGTCTCTAAACTCTGGCCAGTTGATAATACCTAGAATATCTAAATCAACTGCAGGCGGTCGATCATTTTCCTATTTAGCTCCTAAATTGTGGAATAGTCTTCCTAGCATTGTTCGGGAAGCAGACACACTCTGTCAGTTTAAATCTAGACTAAAAACACATCTCTTTACTATGGCATACACATAGAACATTTTTAACTTTCATTATTCAATTCAATTGACTGATTGTTAGGCTGCATTAACTAGGTCAGCCGGAACCGGGAACACTTCCCATAACACCTGATGTACTCGTTACATCATAAAAAGAGTGACATCTACGCTAATGTTAGTCTCTCTGTTTATCCCGAGGTTTATCCCGGATCTGGGCCCTGTCCGGATCGGATGGTGGACCTACCTGGACATGACCAACGCATCCTGGAGTGTCTGCTGAGCCGTGTCAAATGGTGTCTCCTCTGAATTTGCCTCACTGGCACGACATGCTCAAAACCCGTCTTCGGCGCAATAATTCCGATCTTTCATGTATTCATACTCTTGTGTAATTGACGCCCCATCCTAAATAAATCTGTCTCTTCCGTGATACCCTGAAAATTTTGAATAATCCGATCTAATATGATTTCTGACCTGTAAGGTTGCCAGAATAATAATCTTACATGGTGTGTTAATAGGCCAGAGGAGAACTGGCACCCCGACTGAGTCTGGTTTCTCCCAAGGTTTATTTTTCTCCATCACGCCATGATGGAGTTTTGGTTCCTTGCCACTGTCGCCCTTGGCTTGGCTTGCTCAGTTGGGGACACTAAAAATATGATTAAAGTTATTCAACTTATTATACAAATAAAATATATGAATTAGGTCTTATTTAATTCTATAAACTATAATACTGATCTGCCAACATTGTCGCTAAATGATAAATTAAAATAAGCTGATAACATCACTGTTTTCTCCAGTACGACTGTACAGCCAAATCTAATTTTGTCGCAATATTATCCTGTTTGACACTGTGAAGCTGCTTTGACACAATCGTGATTGTAAAAGCGCTATATAAATAAAGTTGATTGATTGATTGATTGATGTTTTACAAGCTTTTTAGTAAATTAAACCAGGCGAAAAATTAATTGTAAAAATACCCTTAGGTCTTAAAGGGTTAACTTTTCACACTCATTTATTTATTTTTTCCACTAACAGTGTTCAATATGTAATCAAATTGAATTTTGCTTAATATTGACACTATATTGTCTATATTACAACCAAATTTATTGTATCATCATTGAAGAATATCAAAGCATTGACACTGTTTTTTCCCCTGTTTATTACTGTAAAGCTGCTTTGAAAAATCGGTATTGAATGAAGCATAATATAAATAAATGTGACAACCTGACATACGTACAACACAGGTGATGAGTAATATCAATTCTTACTCATTTCCATCTTGAATCAGGCATTGGGGTGGACATGAAAATCTTTGGAATAAAATGGTCGACTTTTTGTCTTTTTGCGATTTCAGACAATGCAACAATAATAGATAATATTTTGCTCAAAAGTGATTCTTACCTTTTTGTTTATATTTCATCTCAAACTATCTTTTCTCTCTCACTGTTTTTTCCATGCCAAAAAGTACACTAATAAAGAATATATATATATATATATATATATATATATATATATATATATATATATATATATATATATATATATATATATGTAAATATGTGTACACACACACTGTTTTAATGTAAATTTATTTTTATAATAGGATACAAATAAATTTTTTAAATAAAATCAGTCCTGAAGAAATTATTATTATATAAATAAATTATTTATATCTACCTGAATAACAACTTCCATTTTAGCACCCAACAAACATTGCCTCCTTGAGCACTCAGGTTTGCCATAGCAAGAGTGCATTAAGTATGTACAGCGGGACCTTTGCTTTGGTCAAGCATTCGTGTCTACACGTGTTTGCTCACGCAGAGTACACTTCCTGCCTCCGTATAAGTTTTCACATGCGATCCGTATCAAACGTGAATCCCTTATGGCAGAGAATTACGAATCTCCTTGCAGTGTTAGAGTGGCAGGTCTCATTTGGTCATGTGCTTAATTAGTGCCTCAGTCTGTCTCCTGTTGTAAGCAGGGTGGCACCTGAGAAATAAGAAGAGAAGAGAGACCTTCGTGCCGTAATTATTGCCCTGGCCCTCCCCTTTTGATCAGGACTGGCTTGCTCTCTCCAGGGCTTCACTCCATGGCTGCTAATCAAATAAATGTGCCCTTTAAATGAATGTTGTGTGTGATTCCTCCTTTTGCCCTTCCCTAGCTGTTTAAAAGAAAAACATTGTGAGGTCCCCGTAGTTGCCCTGACTCTTTAAAGCTAGATGTCTTTTAAAGCTAGATGTTTGATGTTCATTAAGATTTTTTTCACTCCCTGGTCTTTCGTAGTTTTCAAAGGAAAAAGATACCTCTGAATTCTGAAACATCAAAAAATCCATCAGCAGAATCAAGTGAATTTTTGATAATTTAACTCCAAAGTCACTTGCAGATGAAGAACATTTTCAATAAGTTGCCTCTAATCAGGAGATGCTCAGAGGGGGGCAAAGCCCGCCAAAACTTTGGTATGTTTTCTCAGTATTCTGTATTAATGACATATATTTCATCATGCTACAAGCCAGCACTCCAAATCACCTCAGCCATGTTCATTAGTAGACTTCAAGACAGTGCTAAACTTACTGAAGAGTTTCTCAGAGAAGACTTCGACAGGTGTTTTCATGAAAGATAATGTGAATCAGTGCAAATCGGGTCATTTTAAAGGGCCCATTTTATGCTAATTTACAAATTCATAACTTTATTTTTGGGCTCCCGAATCCAGTGGTTGCAGAGCAGGTTGTCCACTATCATTCATTTGTACTACCTGTGATGGCTTCTGCCATCTTGTGTTCTTGTGACACACGTATGTCACCCCCACCCACCACACTGCAGTTCCCCTGAGGCAGCTGCATTTTGTGCTGTGTCCTCCAGTGATGGCCAAGATGCCATCTTTGAGAACCCTCCGTCTTCCCTGTTACACCAAGAAGGCCATCTCTGAACACTCTGTGCTCCCTGTCATGGCCACAAAGGTCGTCCCTGAACTTTTTGGGTTCTCTGTAGCCCCTGTCGACTCTCTCTACTCCCTGTCTCTGTTCCACTAGCCCTACTGTGGTCTCCAGCTCTGCTGACCCCACCGTGGTCTCCAGTTCCATCGGCTCTAGTGTGGTGGTTTCTCTTTTTGCTGGCTCCACTCTGGACATTTAAAATGACTGCATCACTGGGGTGGTATTCAGCTTCACCCTATTGGTCTTCTGTTCCATCTGCTGCACCATGGTGGTCCCCTGGTCCATAAACTCTGCTTTGGGTGCCTTCTGCTCTGTCTGCTCCACCATGGAGGCTCTATCTGCTCTTCTGAGGTGCTGTCCTGCTTTGTCAGAGCCACCAGTTTCCCCTGCTCTGCCCTGGTCCGCCGACCTTCTTGCTCTGCTGTGACCTTCTGATTCTACGGATTCTAAATTATTTCAGCGGTCATTAGGGCCTTTCTATTGATCACCATACCTTATTGTGGCAAGGGGGGCGTGGTTCAGCGAGGTCTGCAGCGGGAGAGAGAGCCGTGGGACGAGCGGTAAGTGAGTGGGTTGGAAGTAGATTAATAACACCTGTCTCTTGTTCCAGTAATGGGCGCGGAGAGGGTACAAAACACCGGTGGAACCGCAGACGAGGGAGAGAGAGAGTCGGACTGTTGGTGCGAAACACGGAGAGACTGAGTTTGACCCGGAAGCCGGAAGTGCTGCGAACCAGAAGTTATTGTTGCTTATGAGTTTGACTGAAAACACACGCCTGAGTGTGGTATTGACTTTGCTAAGAGAAATAAAGAGAAAAAGCATCAACAGTCCAGCCGACCCCCGTGTCCTCTTCCTTCCTTATCTTATCGAACTTATTACACTTATAATCTGCCATGGTTTTCTCCTCTGCCTCCACCATGATCTTCTCCTCCGGCCTTGCTAAGGTCCTCCCATCTGCTGGGTCTGCCATGGTGGAATCTGGTTCCCTAAGAGATGGACTTTTTCATGTTCTGTAGCTTAGGCCTCAGTCGCTTAGTGAAGGGGGATGTCACAATTTCTCCTGTGTTTCGTGTGGTTTCCAGTGTTTCCTTTCTGTGTTTAGTTCCTGTTTTCTTTTGTTCCTTTGTCTGGTTGCAGTCGGTCTCTGCTGGCCTCTGATGGGCACAATCACTGCCTGATGTGTTTGGGCTTTCAGCACGCTCAGGCAGCGTTTGTGAATGAGTTCTCACTGTGGGAACAGACCATCTCCCTGCTGCAGTCGAGACTCAATGAGCTCCGTCCTAGAGCGAGAGTCCCCTCTGCCTCACCCCAATCTGACGTCTTCATTAGAGGTGGCAATTTGGCTGGTGGCCAGGGTGACCTGAGGGTGACGGTGTGGAATAAAGCTTCGACTCTCTTGCCTCGGCCCACACCCCCCTCTAGCACACCAGTACCCGTGAGTGCTAGAATTGAGCCTGCGTCTTCGACTTCGGCCGGTGCGGGTTTCATTCAATGCTCCAGAGGACAAGGAGATCTCCCTCGCTGCATCACAAGGTGGGCTAGAGTCCTCTGAGGGTGATGACTTGGTTGTGTTGCCGCCCTCGGGTGTGCCAGCATTGCCCAAGTCAGACCCAGAGCTGACAGCCATACTCTCTCAGGCAGACGCAGTGCTTGGGTTTGAGTGGAACCCTCCGCCCCGACCTGAGCACTTGCGGCTTGATGATTGGTTTTTGGGAGCGCCGCGTCAGGACACCCATCTGACCATGCCAACAATTCCTTTCTTCCCCGAGGTGCATGAGGAGGATGCGTGGTCCTGGAAGGCCCTGTTGTCTTCCCCTTGATGGTGCGGCGGCTAAAGGGTACACTGGGGAGCCCCCGGTTGAGCTCTCTGTCGCGATGCAGTTATGCCCGCAGAGCTCTTCGACCTGGCATGGTGATCCAAAGCACCCCTTCAAGGCCTGTAGGTTCACATCTACTTTGGTGGCAAAGTCCCAAAGAGCTTGGGGGCAGGCCGCTGCTTCTCTGCATGCCATGGCAACTTTGCAGGCCTACCAGGCCAAGAGCCTATGTGACATGGGCGAGGCTGGAGCTGACCCAGGGCTCAGAGATGAGCTGCGTGCTGCGACCAACCTCGCCCTCCGGGCGACAAAGGTTACCACACGCTCCCTGGGTCAGGTGATGTCCACAGCTGTGGTCCAGGAGAGACACCTGTTGCTCAACCTGGCTGATATGCGGGACACTGAACGAACATGTTTCCTCGACGCCCCCATACCCCAGGATGGGCTATTCGGCGGGGCGGTTGAGAGCTTTGCCCAACAGTTCTCAGCCGCCCAGAAGCAGACTGAGGCCATTAAATACATATTGCTGCTGCACCTAAGAAGCCGCCGGGACAGTATCCTCGGCCGTCCTCCTGTGGCTCCCCCCACTCCCGCATGGCCACAGCAGCAGCCTTCACCCGGGCCGCGCCGTGGAGCACGTCGAAAGAAGGTGCCCCAGTCCGCTCCAGCCGCATTGGCCTCCATCAAGAGGGTCTGGGACCTGCAGGCATTTTTGGTTGATGAAGCATGCCTGGAATTTTGGCCAGGCAATTCTCATATGATCCTGAGATCCTGGCCTGGATATGTGCCCAAGATTCCCACCACTCAGTTCAGAGACCAGGTGGTGAACCTGCAAGCACTGCCTTTGGAGGAGGCAGACCCAGCCTTGGCACTGCTCTGTCCAGTACACTCTCCGTGCTCACATGACAGGACGCAGTGTTTCAGGACCTCAGACCAGCTCTTTGTCTGTTATGGAGGGAAGCTGAAAGGGAAGGCTCTCTCAAAGCCAAGGTTGTCTCACTGGATAGTTTTGGCTTACCAGATGCTGGGGCATCCATGCCCCTTTGGGGTTACGGCACGCTCACCCGGAACTGGAAACAGGCCATAATGTAATTTATGTAGAATATGTAGCTCTGAGTTCATTGTGACACATTATCTATTGTGAAGGGTCATTTAATTTTGATTGTTCTATTGCTGTGCTGGAATTTATTTTCAAGGAGGTCAATGTCTATTATTGGGTATAGCTTTAATAACGTCTTCAGCTAGTCTGCTTACAATCCTTGCTATCTAAACTGGTTTATATATCTTAAGCCTAGTAGTGAATGTTTTATGAGCAGTAAAATAACCATATTCATCCAAGTACAATTAAAACAATGTCCTTACAGAAAATGAATGCTTGTTTTTTTAACTGCTGGATGACCAAAAGTTACAAAAGGTACCTTTAAATGTGTCATAAAAGGAAAATGCATGTACATCTTATTGTGAACATTCATCCGTAATTTTTGCCCTTACAATTTTAATCATAATGTCATAACTGGACATTTTGTTTAAAATTACAGACTTATATTTGGTGACCTATGCAGGACTTCTCTTATCATTAAGTACACTTAAACCCCGCCCTCAGGATTCTCATGTTCATTTGCCTCCACTTTTGAGTCTCAAAATCCAATCAACAACGATGCTATCAACAACTGTCCCAGCACTTTTTTGATAATCTGTTACACTTGGTTGTACATCAAAGTATGTAAGTATCAGTTTCATTGTTACTTTAAAGCAGCTCATCTTACAGTAGACTGCTACACTTAGAGGACAAAAGGTGGACTTTGAAAATGATAGCATATAAAGAGTTCAGCAATACAAGTTTGCCAATTTTTTAGCAGACATAGCATACCCACGTGTGGTTTGGAGGGTTAGGCAGCAAGATACCACCTCACTATATGGGAATCAAGCTTTCAGCATTCAGCAGTTTCAGCTCTCGTGCTGTTTTTGAGTGAAGTATGTTCAGTAGCTGTTAGCACAACTGCTTTAGATAAGCTGTGATTTGTGAAAGTGGGCAGCATTTGTAGCAATTCAATGTGTGGATTCTCTGAAATAGGCCTACATCCAAAGGCTGAATAAATTGTGACCACCCTTAGTAGTTTGTTTAGTTTCATGCATATTGCATAAAGCTAAGACATTTCCAAAATCTCTAAAATAACGAGTTCTATTATGCTAGCTTGTACATTATATTAAAGAAGAGAGATCGAATTCATGTTAGATTTTTTGCTATAAATTATGGACAAGGCACCTGAGGACTTATTCTTATTTTTCTCAGTTATTTTGCTTTATTTCCAAATAGGCTCGTTCTTCAATAAAGTAGCTTTAAATCCCGCAACAAACTAAAATACGTAAATTACATTTGTATGTATTTGTATTTTATACCAAATGTCAGCTTGCTTATTTTTCTCAAGATAAGGATTTATTAAGTTCACATGTCATGCAAACAAGAAACTATGCTTCTAACCACAGGTCGAGAGCTGTCATTGCAAACACACAAGTTTGGAACGCTGTTTGCGAATGTTCGTTGGAACGATGGCTTCGGGAAAAACCGACTGGTTGAACTATGACAAAACTTGTGACCATAGTTGGCTAATGATGCTTTTGGGAAACGCACCCCTGCTTGGTAAGTTCTTCCTGAGTTTGGATTTGTGACGTTCAAGGCGTTGAATTTTCGAAGGATTATATTAAGGTAGACTTTTTTGCAAGAAAGAATATATATTAAAATTAGTTGAGCATGATTATACACAGATATATACAGCCAAACCAACAAATATTCAGACACCAGATATGTTTTTTTTTTACTAGTGGGTACAACATTGCAAAAAAAGCTCGTTCAAGAAACAAGACAAAAATACTAAGAAGAGCATCAAGTGTTTTTGAAAAAAAATGAAATGCAGTAGGCCTACAGACAATGACTTATGCATATAGCCCTTCTGTGATAAATATTTAAAAGTAATTTAGCTATTTTTAAATAATAATAATAATAAAAAGTCTTGGTGATGTAATTATACAGAAATGTAAGTAAATGAAAATTATGATTTTCTATTTTCCATCATTTTGAATTTTAGTTTGCTATTGGCTATATAGCTCTGGAAGGAAATTTTGACCATAAAGTACACTCTTTTTTCAAATTTCTTTGATGTTGTTTGATGTTGAATCATACCCTAATGTGAATGTTGTGCACTTTTACTATGGTCTTACTTACCTTCCCCTAATTGTGAACTGTTGCGGACTGTTTTTATTTGCCGTAATAACATGCTTTAATCAATGGAGAGTTTGTAGACTGTTTGTAAAATGCATGAAGATGCAAGAGATCATTACCAATCAGTAGAGTGAATCAATGAGTTCGTTTGCCAGCAGGTGGTGCTTGCTGTTATATTTGCTGAACTGTCAGTATTCTCATCTTTTGATCATCTTGAATGGTCTTCTTTTGAACTTTCCATTCAAATAATGATATTACCGTCTCTCTGTCTCCAATGCCAACATCTTGCTTTTATTTTGTAGTGCTTTCCTGCACATTGTAATTTAAATGCACAGTCACAGTTTATTATAATGTGTCCTTGTTACAGTGTAATTACACCAACAAGTACTGACTAACATTAATTAACAACATGCTACAATATAGTTAAGGTTAGTGTTTGGTGCTTGCAATTATGTACTATGATGTACTGTTATTAATATAATAAATACATGCAATATGTGTAACAAGAGCACATTAAAAATCAAGCGAGGAAAGAGAGCTCCAGCATTTATAGTGCACTTCAGTGTTCTTATCTGTTATTGACATGTTTTGGTGGGATACAAGAATACATAGGAATGCACCCTGGAGCTGTGAAAATAAAATATTAGAATTATGTACAAAATCTTGTACTGCAGACTGGATAGAATTGTATTAACAAAAAAATCACAGCACACAACAGTTGTAATTACCATTCAGAACACTACAGTAGTGGTGTTTGCTCTGGGCATTGGCTTGATTATTTACTCTAAATCAATGAATGAGATTTGCACTGTGGATACATTAGTAGCACAGTTTGAAGAAATCTCCCCTTTGGAAAATAAAAAATAACCTTACATGGTAAAACAAAACCGTAATGAATAATGAAATGGCAAAAGTGCCCTTATATATATATATAATCCCGACAAAGACTTTGTGTTTTCCTCTTTAAAATAGTAACTTAAGTTTATGTGTGCAGTGACCTATGAATGAACTTACTGTTGATTTTAGCTGTCAATGTGGCATTAGCTTTCATACACACCGTTACTATCAACCTCTGATGGGAAGTAGTGGATCTTAGTGAAAGAGATACTTCCCCTGCCCGCTGCTTCAGTTTTCTCTCTTTTGCTTTATCTTCTTCTCTTTTTTGGCTGAAAACACTGGCTTTTTGAGAAAGTTTTTTTCTCTCTCTTCAGGTGTGAGAGATTTATTTCAACAGGGTGGGTAAAATAATCACATGACTGACTGAGGTGTACTGGTGTGTCTCGGACACACAATTACCTTTTTGGATCCACAGTGGATTGTATCAGATGTGTTGAAAGTACTGGAAACGTTCTGAAAAAACAAACAAACAAAAAAACAAAAACGTATAAACTTTTATTGGTGAAATCCAAGTGAATTTCTTTACACTGTAAAAAAAAATATTGTTCATTTAACTTAAAAAAAGTGAGTAACCTTAAAATCTTTAGTTTATTGAAATAAAAAATTTGATTTGATACAATGAAGGAAATAGTTTGAATAAATAGAAACTCAAAATATTATTGTATCTGAACCACATACATTTTTATGATAAATCACTAAAATAGCTTTCACTGCGTCATCACAAATAAAACACACAACTACCCAATATGCTTACAAAATCTTTTAATAATATTTGAATAAAGGTTGTCAATTCTCAAAAATGTTCACTGTATTAACTAAAATTGAAAAAAAAAAAAAAAATTCAATGAACTCCAACCAGGTAACTTATTTAAAAAGTATATTTTTTACAGTGTAGAAACCACCCTTAATCTTAGACATTCACAGCTTAAATATCATAATGATATACTGTATCCGGAAAGTAATCACAGCGCTTCACTTTTCACTTTTTCCACATTTTGTTTAAAAAAAAAAAAATCATGTGATACTGCTTTATATGTACAATATACAATCAATCAATCAATCAATCAACTTTATTTATATAGCGCTTTTATAATCACGATTGTGTCAAAGCAGCTTCACAGTGTCAAACAGGATAATATTGCATCAAAATTAGATTTGGCTGTACAGTCGTTCTGGAGAAAACAGTGATGTTATCAGCTTATTTTAATTTATCATAGCGACAATGTTGGCAGATCCGTATTATAGTTTATAGAATTAATTAAAACCTAATACATACATTTTATCTGAATAACTAGTTGAATAACTTTGATCATAATTTTCAATACACTATATATAATATATAGAAGCTGACAGACATGGGAACAACCAAACATTAATTAACAAGGATTCTTTTTTCTAAACAGGACTTCTACATTGGCACAAATGATGGGAAACAGGAATGTAACAGCTTTATATCTTCATTTGGTACAATGGGTGTTGTGCACTCACTGCCAGCTAAACAGATGATACTTAAAAATATTTAGCGATATATAGGGGTGAATTCAGGTTGATCGGGACACAAAGTGTCCCATTAAACCTGAGTTTACCCCTATATAGTAATACTATCAAAGAAGAAACTGACAGGAAAGCAGTGGTCTGAAATTGTTCATGACATATGGCACTAAACCCAGGCTTTCTTTTTTGACAAAGACAAAAGTGCAGTTTACTGCAGCGTTTACCTTGAGTTTGGCCTTTATGGTCCTCTGTCTTGCTCCTTTCTGAGTAGGTTCTGTGTGTTCTTCTTCACCCATCAAGTCGACTGCCCTGCTGTTTTAAGTGGACGCGCTGTCATATTTCTACAGGGACATGATAATCACTGATATTACTAGTGCTCTACATGGCTGTAAAGGACAGACTTGCTTCTATATAAGGATTTCTCTGCAAACCTTTTTATCTGCCTCAACAGGAGGTCAAATAATGGCCTTTGAAACAAAAATGTGTTGTGGCATTGTCTCCTTTAATCTTTTGGCTCCGTTTTGATATACCATGCAAATTCTACATTTGCTGGGCTGGTAGGTGATGAAAGATAGGAACAGTGTGTTTAGATGTCCACAGGTGAAGACGTGACCTGACTGTGAACTGTGGGAGGGCATAGTAATTGACAAACTCCATGACAAACTGTTCATAAAACCTGATGTATAAAGTCAAGGTTTGCTTCCTTGTATTGATCGGCATTATTTATTTGATTATTTATTGTGATATATCATCTATGTCAGCCATGTATATTTTAAACGATTGTTTCCTTGTTTCCAAGAAATATGTTTTCTATTGAACCATACAAACTGATTCACTTTTCATGGCGCACACTCAATGGTAATATTTTTTTGTTTAGACCAAAGAAAGGAGTTCTCATTGCCTTGTTCCATCAGTATCGGGTAGAAAAATTGTAAAAATTGCGTTAGTGAGCAAAAAAATAGCAAAGATGAACAACTTTGTCACCATGTCAGAACCCATAGAGGCAAACCAGAAAAGAAGCAGATTCACAGACATCCACCTCAAGAGTGTCTTTACGGCTCTAAAAGGTATGATTGCACATGACGTTCACTTCTTGCATGCGTAACAGCGTCTGGTTTCATCTCGGCCTTGATCGTCAAATAACCGCCATTCCTCAGAGTGTATGAATTCAATTTAGCCTGACAGTGATTCTGTGGCTGTTACCAAAAAGCGCCGGCCTGGGATATAATTTGATAATAAATAGACCAACAGTTTCCGCAGCATACATTTTGCTCACCTAATGGAGGCACCAGAGTGACAGGCGCTCAGATCTGTCCTGATAGGACGATAACACGGAAAACACTTCCATTCATTTCATCACGGACCTTTCTGTTCTCTAAGACAGAAAGGGTTGAGACTAATGACTCATGAGCAATAAGCAAGTGTTTAAGTAAATGTACTTGCAGGGGAAAAAAGCTTTTTCCAAGCGGCATATCAATATTTTAAATAGAGTTTCTATCGCTGTCTCTACCTAACTTGATTAGTTGTGTGATGTGTTCTGACAGGCTTGTTGTTCGAAATACCCCATTAACTGCGTGTCTGTCAGCTTATTTTCCCTCGGTAGGCAGCATAACACCCATATATTTCATAATTTGTTTTGCTATCAGGGCTGATTTGTAAATGCGCAAATTCTAATTAGTAGCAGCCACTGTTTCTAATTTATTAAATATTAAATGAATCCTGCGGTGGATGCTTTTCTCTTCCCAAGATGGAAGTTTATGCTATGCAAATTCGGTGGCCTTTTAGGTTGTCAGCACTTTTTAAATGCACCAAAATGCTTTATTCCTGGTTTGTTTGTTTTCCCTCTCCAGTCGTCTTCGAGTTAATATTTATTTATCTTAGATCTCCGGCTTTCTTTTTCATCCAATAAAGGCGTCACGGTCTGTTGGGTTTCAATCCTGCCGCTTTGTTTAACTTCATTACAGCTGTCTTAATCTAAGGCCTAGTCGCTTGTTTCAGAGGCTGCATAATACATCTTCTGAAGTCACTTTGTCACTTACACATTAACAAATGTTTTGTCCATTTCCCCCCCTCCATGGACGTCTAACCCTTAGAGATGGAGGCGATATTACATGCTCACAGTCTGTTCCAGAATAAACCATAAGCACAACCCTGTTTATTTTTAAATGGCATGTGTAATGACTACTATAGCGCAAAACCCTAGTCTCTCGTACATCATGCAATATTAATTATATTGTTTGGTTAAGATTTTGCTCTGACCGTAGACGTCGGATCGCTTTGTTTTCTCAGTGTGACAGCTGCCTACGAACTGGACGCGATTTGAAATATGTCATTTGTATTGAATTACCAGACATTTATCGAACACCCACTTATCCCAAGTGAACTTCAGTCTAATTAAGTTTCAAGAAACACATCCATCAAGCTATTGAGGCAGTTAATTTGCCATTGCCTCCTGGATCTGTATTCCCTTCCCGAATCACTGGAATTCACATGAGCATCATTTCAGCGATGTCATTCGCTTTTCCTTCCTACTGGGCTGCAGCTGGCACAGCCACACTTGAAGCTTGCTCACCCCACATGCTATTAAAACATGCTTCCAGAAAAATCCCCCCGTTGTGGACAATTGTGAAATAAGTCCCCCAGCTCTTCCCTTTGTGTGACTGTTTCTGCTGGGGTAATTTCATTAGAGTGTTGGTGTTTGATAGTATATAATGAAGTGTGAGACTGAAGGGGGAAATGAGGGCATCGTTCCAAGGTCATTTCAGCCAAAAGGACAGACCCAAAGGAACTATACAGGGAACTCCTTGTTTCTTTGAACGAATGTGCATGTATTATTATTTTCTTTCTTTGTCAATTTTGCATTCCAATCTGATTTGAGAAACGTGCCTGTGGTGACATTTATGCTGCTTCTTGCACATTGCACGGCATATACAAAGTGAAATGTCCAGTGAGTGACTTGCATGTTCAGTTTTCTCTAAAACAAAAGAACATGAATGTGGCAACATTTTATGACATTGGTTGTTGTATGTATCGCGGCAGTTGAAAAATGAAATGTGCTAAAAGGTTAATGCTCTATCGCATTTGAAAATAGCATTAACAAAAGCAAACAACCAGGGATGTTTTAGAATATTGGTGGTAACTATGCAGGTAGTAATATAGGGCTAATGAGTACTAGGCCTACCTTAACACTTCAGCTACTACTATTAAAGGGGTCATGAATTGAGAAATCAACTTTCCCTTGAGCTTTTGATATATAAAAGATCATGGTAATATAAGAAAATCCTGTAAGTTTCAGAGCTGAAAACGTCCTTGTTAGTCAAAGAAAAGCTTTTATTGACACCAGGCCCAGCAAACGATCAATATCAGAATTTGCCACACCTTGACGTTATCATGTGGCGAAACACAACCTTGACAGAAGAAGAACAATGCCTGATTTAATAGCTATGCCCACCGACTCATGCCTGACATGATATAGGCCTACATAGAGGTAAACCGGATTGAACTTCTAAGCAATAAACACACCAAATAAGATTAATTCAGATTACAATATTGAATGCATGAAGGAACTTTATTTTTAATGAATATCCAGCTCATGTGCATTTGTTCCTTTATTTAACCACAGAATCATCTGTAAACAAGAGACTGGGTTTGCAGACAGGATGAGATTACATGAATGAATGATGCAACACACTAATGTGAGTAAAACATGTTTTTTATATGTGATATCGATTGATTATTTGTGTACGTGTCTAACTGAATATACCTTAGCATGCTGTCAAAGGCTGAATAATACTTTATTTGTGGTGTTGTTGGTTCATTGTGATTTGGGATCAGACTCAGATATGTATGGGCCAGGGCTCACAAAGCCCAACGTCCCGGGGCTATATGTTTTCCAGACGGGCTACCAAAATGTAAGTCGACAGGCTATCTTAAATAGTCAAATAACATTCCTTTCTTGATGTGCGTTGTTCACTCTCTTGACTTGATATTTGAAGGACAATAAAATCATGGAAGTTTGGATAAGTGAGGCTTGTGCGCGCACGTGTGTGTGCGGTTTGTGGTTTTATCCACCGATCGGGCCAACCAAGTAATACAAAAATAACATTCTAATCAATCGCGGGTGGATGTGAGATGAAGCTCATTAAAGTGAGCGAGTGCAGTGCTGTACCAGGTGAGCTACAGAGCAAGTTTACAATGTCAGAAAAACCATGGTGCTGGTTATGTGATGCAAACAAAATATATTAGTTTACAAATCATGCACTGTGGTAAAAGCATTTTGAGATCATAGCATTGTATGTTGTGTATGTTGTCTTTATAAAATACTGTGTAATTTGTGTGAAAAGCAATCCAAATTGTTGATGTTTTACTGCCACCTGTGCAAATTTCACCTAGAAACTGCAGTGAATTGTATAGTATGTGTAGGTTTGTGTAGATTTTTTAGAATTTGTTGTAGGTATAGGCACCCTTTTGCATTTATTGTTTAGTTAAGCAGACATACAATTGTTATACCTCATAGTTTAAAAATGCAGTTTTGAGTGTTTGAATGGGACAGTTAAATGGGAACATAATTACGGTGTGCCAAATCTGGGTGGCAAATGAGAAAACACTGATATTAATTATAGAAGAATGAGAAATTATGTGCCATCTAATTGTTAATCAGTTTGTTTTGTACTTCAGGCTACTTGCATATGAAAATGAATGATGGGCCATTTAACTTAATTTATTCCAGTTTTTTTACTGGGCAGACACATTTACATAGCAATCAGTAAAATTACAGGTCACAATCACAAATATTAAAGACAAGTAATAAATTGCTTCAACTTTTTTCTTCTCATAGTGCTCATAAACTAAAGATGGACAACACACTCCTCTTATTATACTTTATTTGAGACAATTTTTCACACAGAAAGTAGAGAGCACTCAAATGAATATCACGGTTCATAAATGATAAAATAAAACCAAATAAAAAACAGTACCCTTGTATTTAGTCTCATATTTGATGTACGTCAGATATGCAAACGATTTATTATTGTATGTGTAGCTAGTCTTCTAGGCATGCTAACTGGAGTTAGAGTCTTCTCATTAGTGCAATTATCCGTGTGAAGAAAATCTGTTTCCGTTTGCTTCTTTTACATTCTGTCCTCTCTTTTGGCCCCTGCATGATTCTCTCTTTTCTGCATAGAGACAATACCCCCCACACTATTTGTCATAAAATCCCTCATTTGCTGGATCCTGAGGAAAGCAGATTATGCTTATTTTTCATTTGGACAGAGGGAGATGGAGCCAGGTGTTTGGCAGCAGTGGAGTGTTCAGGTGTAACCGGGCCGGCGATGGGACATGATGAGTTGGGGCTGATGAAGGATGAGGCGTAGAAGATTTCAGGGAGAGCGGCACCCTGCTGGCCGCTCCCTCAAGAGCACCCCCACTGATCAGGAAGAGAGGAAACTTTCCTTTTTAATCGGCTTGTGCCGTGATCACTTTCTGTTGCCTTAATTAGCTCGTTACGGCCTTGATGAAAATGCAAGGTTTGCAAGCGCAAGGCCCGCTATTCTGCTAAACTCATCAAGATCACTTGTCTTGAGTCTCAAGGTGATCTTTTATCTCGCTTCTACAGGTGGAACTTCTTCTTAACTCAAAAAGTGCCATTCTCAGCACTTTGAAAATATTAAAGTTAAGGCAGCTTTTGTGGTCTAATGCATGGGCTTCAAAATCTGAAGGACCATTAGTAAGATATAATAACTGGTATATATTTTCAAATCGAAAGAATAATGTGGGGGAGGGTAATACCATATAATATCATAAAGGTATGGCATTATAAGAACATTTACATAATTATATAATTTTTATGTTCTCATTGTAATTGCTAATTATTTAAACATATTGATCAAATTTAGACATTTGATCTAGTATCTAATTTACAAAAAAAAATTTTTTATACATTTGACAGTGTCAAGGATTTTCTCAGAAAAATTAAGATGAATAAGCCCATAAAGAAACATTTTCAATTCAGTTGCCTATTGCATGTTTCAGTATGCATATTTACATATTATGCAGATTTTTCTTTATTTTGTTTTATTAAGAAAAGCAGTCTTTATGAACCACAGATAAACCTGTAAAACATTGTTTTAAACATTTTCTTTTTTTATGTTAATATTTTGCAGACGCCCTACCCTATAGCATCCCCATTTGAAAATTCCTCATCTAATGTCACAATGTCACAAAGTCACAGTTTGCTTTAATCTACCTTCCATATATCATCCTTTTTAAACTATCAATAATAGTTCAGAGTCTTTATCCAGTCTGAAGATTATAGGCAAGGATAACGCATGCAAACAAGACCAACAAGCTAAGTTGCTCTTTTTGAAGATGCTCATTGTCCAACTCCAGGCTCACTCATTATGCCACAGCTTGATGCTGAGTCATGCATGTCTAATGGGGCAAGCAGACTGCAGAGTGTCTCTGTCTTCAGCCGGTCCCTTAGACACACACCACGACAGGCTTTCCCTGGGGAGAATCACACGAAGGCTGCTAAAACATGCCTAAGCACTGTCTCTCTGTATCAGAGGGAGCGACACGCATGACGGCGCCCAGCGGAACCTAGCAAGGACCATTATTCCCAGCCTCAAAGATCCACCTGTACCTAGTCTTCAGGGAGAATTGCTTTTCTCAAAGTCTTCAGTTTACACCGGATTGAGGACCGACTGGATATCAAGGTATAAACTGCTCTTGTTTGTTAAGACGGTGAAAGGAGCTCCATGCAAACACCCATAAAAGCTTTAGATACATTTAACACTACATAAAAACCTAGACAGTACATGTGCTTTCTCCATGGGTGGACTGGGAAAAAGTGGCACTGGACTTTCTGGCACAAAGCGACCCATCCCACCCGGTTTGTAGTACACCTCACCATAAACCCACCACTTAACATACAAATATAAATACCATTTAAGCCCACTTTATACTTCTGTGACGAGTGTACGCCGTAGCTACGTCGTAGGCTGTGTGTGGGGCGCGTACCCTACGATGTACCCTGATGTGCGCCTCTCCAAAAATGTAAAGACTGATTTATACTTCTGCGTTGGACCTATGCCAAGTTACGTGTTGGTTTTCATTTATACTTCTGCGTTGTTGTCCTTGTCAATATGAAATTACACATGCAGACCGCTAATGGGCAGTGTCCACAGACATGTTGATGGTAACCCCCAGTCTCAATTCAAAAGCAGAAGAAGTGACTTGTTTACACTGTTGCATGCGTTTAAGACGCACCTGACGGATCAGCAGTGATGGCGGCAGATAGCGGCTTTTCTTGCACCTTGAGTTGTTGTATGTAATACAAATTAGGCATCTCTAGTTGATAAGTAGAGTAACAGAAGAGGCGATCAGGCACTGAATGCGTTTGTGAAATCATGCAGAGTGCTCGTGGCCGCTGTTTTCAGTATTGAAAATATTGGCTCGTGCACTGACTAGCGCTTCAATCGATTGCTGTTGCGGAGACTATTCATTCAGTTGAAATCACAAAACGAAATGCACCCATTGTGATATGTCCTGGTTCTTGATATACAATTGGGTACATCTCAATACTTCGGGTGCGTCTCAAATGCATGCAATGACAGTATAAACAAACCAAATCTTCTTTGGCTTTTGAATTGAGACTGAGGGTTACCATCAATAGTCCTGTGGACACTTCCCACTAGCGGTCTCCTTGTGTAATTGCTCATTGACGCGGACAACAATGCAGAAGTATAAATGAAAACCAACGCGTAACTTGCAGCACAGAAGATACGCCGTAGGTCCAATGCAGAAGAATAAATCAGCCTTTAGGCTATACAGAAATATAAATGCTTTTTAAAAAAAAAATAAAAAATGCTTATTAACATTAATAAATTGCTGGCATGTTTCCTTATGTTATAATATGTCTTTCCTGGAGCACATGGCAAATAGTAAATAATCTTGACATTTTACTCATAAGTTTTCCATACAGGGAAGTTTAAAGGGTTACTTCAGCGATTAGCTGGCTTTTTTATCAGTAGACAGTGACACCCTGGAGTATATTTGAATGATTGTGCTCAATTTGGATGATATCGTCAATTTGCGTCATTAGAGGATTTTTTGGCCAGAGGCTAAAGACTACAGCCAGCAGAGGGAGCCATTTCCGCATGTTTTCAACTCGCATATCGGGGATGGGATCTCACTCACACAGCTCACCTCTACAGGCATTCATGTAAACGGTGCGGCCGGCAGATCCAAGTGAGAGTTTCCACTTCTCAAATTAATTCCTGTGGAAGTTAAGCTTCCAAAGGCATGAACTGAAAACGCCCCAGACTGAACACGCGCACATTAATCTATGTGCCGTCGTGTTTACCTCAGCTCTCATCACAAGAGCTCATTCAGCTCATCACGAATATATGTAATCTGACTTCTGCAGCATTTGTGCTGTGACACTCCCTCAGTGGCTAAATCACATATTGAACAGACACGTTCAGTTTTTAATTTTAGTGTCTGTTCTCTAACTGAACTGATTTTATGAAAATGAACGTGGTCGCGGTGGGAAAGTGAAATGCTGCGTCCCAGTTCGCCTATATACTACCTCCTAATAGCATGTACTCTTTTTGCGAAGAAAAAGTATATACTTTTGAGTGTGTAGCAGAAAAGTATGCAAGCTTCGGCACACTACTTCGTCATTTTTAACGGACTCTGTCACTTAGTTACGTGCATCCCGTCACCGTTTAACTGCCCTGTCAATCATCGTCAGATTCGTCACAGTTCAAATCCTTCACATTCAGTTTAATCTCCTACCCTATCGGAGAGAAATGTAGCCACACATTGATCTGCCATTTGTAGGTCTTTAATGCAGAGACTCTCCTCATTTGTCAGGTTAAATATTGATAGTTGGTCACTCAAACCCCTTTATCTAAACTTCTCTACTTAACCGTCGAACTCGCACATCCGACATGTTTGTAGTTTTTAACACTTTTTATCCACGTTTGTAGTTCTAATTGAATCCTCGTCCAACTCGCAGTGGGTTGCGGGCAATATCAGGCGTTAAGAGTGTGCGTCGATCTGTACTTCAAATTCTGACCGGAAATAGTAAACCATCCGGGTATGTTTGGAAAACTCTTTTCAACATACTACGATTTGGGACATACTAATTCTATTTTCGAATACTATTTAGTATGGATTGAATGCGAACTGGGATGCAGGGAAAGTGATCAGTGATCCAGTAGCGGTGGCTTTGGGATTGGCCTCGTAGGGCAGCGAAGCATTATGGAAATTGTTGTCTTTTATCCCCATGAGACAAAAAAACATTTTCTGTCTTTTCTCAGTCTAAAAAGCAAAAAAATAAAAAAATAAAAAATAGAAAATACATTCTACTACATTAATGACCCAATACAGATTCATCTTCCCAGCCCTTTAATATCACTAAAATTCAGTCCATATAACACAATGCTTTAGTATGGTCCAGGAGACGTAGGGCAAGGTTTACTAAAAGCTTGCAACCGCGCAAACCCTCTTTTGGCATTTAAAAAAAGGATATAATTGTCAGGATATAATTGTGAAAAATTTGCAGTAAAAGCAGTGAAAAATAAAGCAGAAAAGGCATGAGCACAGTTATTTGGCGGCTGACCTTATTATGCATTTGTAAGGAGTTTCCCTTTCAGACGCAAAACTTGGCAGTAGAGTATTTAAATGAATCATGCAAGGTGGTTTACTAAGGTTTTACGCTTGTCAATTTACTGGCGTTTGTGCCACTATTTACCCCCAGCACCCCCCTCCAAAAAAAAAAAAAAAAAAAAAACCCTCTTAAACCAGAAACAAAATGGTAGATTGCGTTGGTCATTATGGAAATGATCCAGCTGCGTTTGTATGCTTTAATTTGGCCATTGTCAGTAGATCATGCACAGAACTTTCCACTCCCATCAGCGCTTTTTTGGAACTGCGCTATTTCTCACTCTTTAGTAAATCTGACCCTTTGTGCAGAATGTGAACTGTTTTATGATGCCTTTCTAGTGGTTATAGTATTTGTCCTTTTTCAGGAGCTTGACAGATCCTCTCATTTTATGAAGTAGAGCTCTATTTTTTGAAGCATCATCTGACACTGAGGACTATAGTAATGATGCTGAAAATTCAGCTTTGATTTTACATTTTATAGTATATTCACATAGAAAACAGCTATTTGAAATTGTATTAATATTTCATATTTGCATTTTACTGTATTTCTGATAAAATATTTTCAGCCTTCTTTATCCAAAAAAACTTAAAGGGCTAATTCACCCAACATTTCACCGTTGTTCATACTCGGAACACAAATGAAGATATTTTTGTTGAAATCCAGTGGCTCAGAAAGGCCTCCATTGAGACCAATGTCATTTCCTCTCTCAAGACCCATAAAAGGCACTAAAGAAGTTGTTACAAAGCCCATCTCACTACAGTGGCTCTAAATATAGTTTTAGTTTTTATAGTTAATAAAAACAAATAAAAAAATAAAAATAGTTAATATAGTTAATTTATAGTTTATAATATAGTTAATAGTTTTTGTGTGCAAAAAACTAAATAATGACTTAGATAGCAAGGCCGATTTCAAAACACAGCTTCGAACCATTATGAATCCGTGTATTGATTTATGTTTCGGATTGCCAAAGTCACGTGATTTCAGCAGTTTGGTGGTTTGACACACGATCTGAATCATGAATCGATACGCTGATTCATTAAGCTGCGATGCTTCAGGAAGCTTTGTTTTGAAATAGGCCCATCAATAAACAAGTCGTTATTTCATTTTTTTTTTTTTTTTGCTCCAATTTTTTTTTCTTTTTCTCATTGCTTCATAAAATTATTGTAGAAGCACTGTAGTGAGATGGGCTTTGTAACAACATTTTTAATGCATTTTATGGGTCTTGAGAGAGGAAATGACATTGGTGTCAACGGAGGCCTTACTGAACTATCGGATTAAATATCAGGTACATGTTATTATTTTAAAGATGTTGGAAACAAATTATTGTTGGAGATTATATTTTAGCTTAATATATATACAGTCTTGTTCAAAATAATAGCAGTACAATGTGACTAACCAGAATAATCAAGGTTTTTCGTATATATTTTTATTGCTACGTGGCAAACAAGTTACCAGTAGGTTCAGTAGATTCTCAGAAAACAAATGAGACCCAGCATTCATGATATGCACACTCTTAAGGCTGTGCAATTGGGCAATTAGTTGAAAGGGGTGTGTTCAAAAAAATAGCAGTGTGGCATTCAATCACTGAGGTCATCAATTTTGTGAAGAAACAGGTGTGAATCAGGTGGCCCCTATTTAAGGATGAAGCCAACACTTGTTGAACATGCATTTGAAAGCTGAGGAAAATGGGTCGTTCAAGACATTGTTCAGAAGAACAGCGTACTTTGATTAAAAAGTTGATTAGAGAGGGGAAAACCTATAAAGAGGTGCAAAAAATGATAGGCTGTTCAGCTAAAATGATCTCCAATGCCTTAAAATGGAGAGCAAAACCAGAGAGACGTGGAAGAAAACGGAAGACAACCATCAAAATGGATAGAAGAATAACCAGAATGGCAAAGGCTCAGCCAATGATCACCTCCAGGATGATCAAAGACAGTCTGGAGTTACCTGTAAGTACTGTGACAGTTAGAAGACGTCTGTGTGAAGCTAATCTATTTTCAAGAATCCCCCGCAAAGTCCCTCTGTTAAAAAAAAGGCATGTGCAGAAGAGGTTACAATTTGCCAAAGAACACATCAACTGGCCTAAAGAGAAATGGAGGAACATTTTGTGGACTGATGAGAGTAAAATTGTTCTTTTTGGGTCCAAGGGCCACAGGCAGTTTGTGAGACGACCCCCAAACTCTGAATTCAAGCCAGTGAAGACAGTGAAGCATGGAGGTGCAGGCATCATGATATGGGCATGTTTCTCCTACTATGGTGTTGGGCCTATTTATCGCATACCAGGGATCATGGATCAGTTTGCATATGTTAAAATACTTGAAGAGGTCATGTTGCCCTATGCTGAAGAGGACATGCCCTTGAAACGGTTGTTTCAACAAGACAATGACCCAAAACACACTAGTAAACGGGCAAAGTCTTGGTTCCAAACCAACAAAATTAATGTTATGGAGTGGCCAGCCCAATCTCCAGACCTTAATCCAATTGAGAACTTGTGGGGTGATATCAAAAATGCTGTTTCTGAAGCAAAACCAAGAAATGTGAATGAATTGTGGAATGTTGTTAAAGAATCATGGAGTGGAATAACAGCTGAGAGGTGCCACAAGTTGGTTGACTCCATGCCACACAGATGTCAAGCAGTTTTAAAAAACTGTGGTCATACAACTAAATATTAGTTTAGTGATTCACAGGATTGCTAAATCCCAGGAAAAAAAAATGTTTGTACAAAATAGTTTTGAGTTTGTACAGTCAAAGGTAGACACTGCTATTTTTTTGAACACACCCCTTTCAACTAATTCAACTAATTGCCCAATTGCACAGCCTTAAGAGCGTGCATATCATGAATGCTGGGTATCATTTGTTTTCTGAGAATCTACTGAACCTACTGGTAACTTGTTTGCCACGTAGCAATACAAAATATACTAAAAACCTTGATTATTCTGGTTAGTCACATTGTACTGCTATTATTTTGAACAAGACTGTATATATATATATATATATATATATATATATATATATATATATATATATATATATATATATATATATATATATATATATATATATATATATATATATATATATTTGATTGTAGTAGCTATATGACACTTTTCTAACATTGGACATAAGCTACTTGAATATGACATTTTGCCATGTTTTAGTGTCTGAGAATTATATTTTGAGTAAGTCTATATGAAATTACTAAAGAAAGCCAGGAAACGGACAAACGTTTACTCTTATCAGATTTGCTAAAAACGGTTACGTTAATGTTTCTTGGTTAAATGGCATTGCAATCTGAGGAATTTGAAAAGATCAGAAGTAGTTTGCATCCCAGGAAATTAATGTCTTTTTTTTTTTCAAATGTTGCTATACTGTCTTGTCATGTTTAGCTGCTTATCTAACCTTGGCTTATATTCTTCAAGCATTAGAAATAGCTGCATTGCATGCTTGGTTTCTGTGGATGGTAAATCCTCCTTCAATTCGATTGAATATTTTTTTTTAACTGCTGCACTGAGACGGAGCACATGATTAGAAGGGTAGGCTATGTAAAATGTATATTATTAATTCTTCATATATTTACCTAGCAACGAGCCGGCCCACATTGTCCAGCAGCCTCTCAGGAAATCTCCCGGTGTTCCAGATGGCAAGTCTGCCCCTGGTTTTCATTTTCTCTTTGATGTCTCGAAAATGTCCTACAGTGAAATAAAATACTAGGCCTTGAGCAAACCACCGGGACTTGACAGTAGGCTTCTTCCATGTCCTAATTACCGTCAACAGGCTTGATGGACAGTCAAACCATCTGAAATCAAGCCTCAAGAGAACCCTGCTCAGTTAACTAATAAAGGCCTAGCGGTTAATTCTCTCCTGAGAGGCCTGACAAACCTGTAAATCAGTCTTCGACATTCCTTTATCTATACAGTCCACAGTCTGATCTTTACCTGGAAAAATTTTGTGCTGCATTTTGTGCTGCGAGACCTTTTAGAGTTATCCAATAGCTGCCATTTGTCAAAAGGAATCCTATGGTTTGATCCCCCCCCCCCCCATATTTCCCCTCCACTGAATTCATTATAATTTCCTAGGCTCAACTAATGTGGCTTTGTCTGCACGTTCTCAGTGCAAATGCTCCTTGCATTATTGTGTAAGCATCTCAAATTGAAACATCCGCCTTGTGAAATATTGACTTTAATATCTCATTTGAAAAATTCATGAAACCTTTGATGTTAAATCCATACTCAATTTAGCAAAATGCCACTAAAATATGCAGAGGGGGGCAGAAAACATTATTGTCTGTGCTTCTGTGGAGAAATTACATTTTATGGCTGTTACACCAATCTTTCCCGTGTTTTCTTTTACTTTTTTTCCCGTCGTCTGGGGGAAAAAGTGGAGGCGACCCATTAGAGGCGAAATGAAAAGCGCTATTGATTGGTCTCTTATTCCTCCACTCTTTGCCTCATTTCCTAAATGCACGGTAATAAGGGCTTAGCCATGGTGACACACAATAAGCTTTAATGAATGAAAGTTTAAAGAATTAGCGAGTGTGTATGCGTGATGCTATAATTGGTGGATCTCTTGCGTTTAGTTTTGTTTTATTTTTGTGATACCTTTTCTATTTAATAAAACACATGCATGGCAATGATGTTGCAATACAATAAAGACAATAGATAATATATTTATATGTATGTATGTATGTATATAACAGAAGAGCCATGCATTTCTGCATGGTTGGCTGAAAGTGGTGTAAGGAGGGGTGAGATTTTTAAAAGGCATCATATTAGAATTAGATTTCCTGAGGCTAATTATGATCAAACACAGCCTTTTGAAATGGTCCGAGGTTATGACAGGTAGAAAAAAAAAGAACCTTTTAGCAAATGGATTTCCGTGGAGAAGAAAGAGTTTGAAAGGGAGTGCAAAGGAGAGAGTGCAAAAAGAGAGAGTGAGTGGTGCAAGAGAAATGAAAAGACAGACGAATGTTGTGAAATCCACTTGCGTGCTAATAGAGTTGCATTCGCCTTTGGTAATTTGTAAGCACTTTACCCCTGCCTATCGATCAAGCTGAGGGAGGGAAAGAGAAAAAATTACACTGCATTAACATGTCCCACTCTCTGCAGCTCTCTCTCTCTCTCTCTCTCTCTCTCTCTCTCTCTCTCTCTCTCTCTCTCTCTCTCTCTCTCTCTCTCTCTCTCTCTCTCTCTCTCTCTCTCTCTCTCTCACACACACACACACACACTCACACTGATTGTCCTGTTCTTCTTTTCCACTCATATTTTTGGAGAAGAAATACCTCCTTTCATCATCCCATTCTTTCTCATTTACAAAACCTTTCCTTTCATGGTGATGAGCTGCTTCATAGGATTCTATAGGGTGAATTTGTATCAAGACACTTTGATTAAAATTCCGTAATTTCGTAATTCCTCATGTTCTGCTGCAGCGTAAAGATGTAAGGCAGACCTTGCGATTCTCAGGGTAATGGTTTTTATGGTGGTGCTGTATAACCTTTGCATTGTATCAAGACTGGAATTCTTAAAGGCAGAGTTTAAAGTATAAATGACCAAGAGAAAAAAAAGAAAGAAAAATTATTGATTAAGTGACACATTATATGACTTAGACAAACAGCATTTTTTGTTTTCTGAGAAAAAAGCAAAATGCTTGATATCAAAAATGTCCCGTACCTGGGATTTATAAGGAAGATACGATGATTCTAAATATTTTGAGGATGATAATCAAAATATAGGAAAAAATAAACAAAGTCCTCTAAGTATTTTTTATCTACAATCAATAAGCATGATGCAAGATGGAGTAATTTGCTTTGTATGAAATGAGATAGTGTTTTAATGTGCTCCAATGAATGGTTGGGTATACAGGGTTTTACAAGGACATAACTGCATTTTACATTGGAATCCGTACCGTCTAGCTTACTGCAGTGTGCATAGTTGCTCATAGTAACCACAGACCGAATGCACACAGATATATCTAGTAAAACAGGGCTGCATTACCCCACATATGCATGACTGGAAGAAGCAGAAGCGGTCAACTATTTACACTTTCATTATTTTGGGATTTCATATAAAGCCAGTGATTCAAAGGATGACAAAGTATCACATGCCTAGTAGATCACACGCCTGTGGTTTCAATCCCAAATAGTCAATATAGTGTATTTGTCAAGCCCTTATGCAATTTTGTGAAGATTTCACTTTCTCAAACCACATCAATATCATGTGGCCACATCATAAAATTAGAAAACATTTTACAGAAAGTACCTGTAAGTACCACTAAGTATAATAATAAATAAATCACTTTAAGCAGTGCACTAACTCTAGGATTTGTGTCAGAGGACTGACCTATTGTCAAGTAATTGGTGACACCTTGTGTCATGTGATTCAGTAAAGAGGTAATCATAGTGGATATGGTCAGCACTGTGTGTGTGTGTGTTGAGAACTGTTGGCTTCAGGGTGCTCATCTTGCTGAGGCATGAGTACTGCTCCAATTAGTCTGTGCCGGGAGCTGTATGGGACATATACACCTGCACCCCCCTCTTTCCTTCCCTGTTTATGTGTATTCTCAGTGCTCTCGTCCATCCTGCTGATATTCCATGGTAGCGTCTGAGTGATACACATGTAATGAATTATTCAATCACTTAATTAAGGTACTTTAGTTTTTGTAAAAATGAAAAAAAATTCCATTATGATGTTAAACGTATTACTACGATTTATTTTATGATTTACGTATATGTCGACATCATCAACGTATTGGGATCCATTCATTGTGCCCTATCATCTCTGAGTTTATACAAAATGAGCCGATGCACATTGGCATGCGGGATTTGCATCTGTAGAAGTAAATGCAGCGCACATTTGGCCCAAGCCAAATAGAGGAGAAGTTGATCATTGCTGTGCGGGTTTCCCTATTGTTAATGATGTGATCATTCATAGTGATGTGTTATTTGTTAAGAAGACACGCAACACTGTTTTGTATGTGCTAACAGGTTTGTTTTTCAGTGGAAATGCAATTCATTCTTACTTTCACATTTAAACGATTTCATGAGGTTAACTTAAACCCTGCTTGTGGTCAGTCTGCCAATCAACATGCTTGTTTGCTTTGCGGCCCTTTTTAAATGCAGTTTAAAAAAAGACCAAGCATTCAATCTACGTCAGAGCAGCAGCACGTCCACGAATCTTTCTACAGCGTCACTGGCAGGGCAGCCAGAGTGAATTTTGAAGCTCTCGCCGGCGGCGGTGTGAAAGCACAGTCAGGCACTAATGGACATGCACGAGGGTAGGCCTGACCCAGAGCTCTTGTGTGAGCTCTGTGCAGTGAAAGGCGATCCACACTAGTGGTCCAGAAGCGCCATTTCTGGCTCAACCTGGCAGACATGAAGGAGGCTTCTAAGTATTGGTTCCTGGACTCCCCGTGTCCCATGCTGGGCTTTTCAGCAACATGGTTGAGAGCTTTGCCCAGCTTTTCTCAGCCACCCCAGCAGGCCGTTGCTACTTCCACCCATCCACCAGCTGCAGATCCTCCACCAGCTTGTCACCATCCAGGCCACTGCCAAACCATGTGGCTAGTGGAAAGCAAAGTGACCCTGAGACGGGCGACCCAGAGATGGAAGGAACAGCTGTTAAGGAGATGGTGAAGGTACCACTCCCTCCATCTTCTGGCACCCACGTCTAGACCTCTGGATACTTCATGTCTGGTCTTTGGATGGGAAGCAGGAGTTGTAAGTGATCTACCAGAGGCTGTGGTGGACACCACCACTTCTGCGAGAGCTCCTTCTACGAAGCACCTCTATCCTTTGAAGTGGAACCTGTTCCTTGAATGGTGTTCTTGTTGCTGAGAAGACCCCTGAAAATGTTCAATCAGTACAGTGCTTTCCTTCCTGCAAGACGGGTTGGAGCGAAGGCTGTCTCCTTCCCTCTTAAGATGCATGTGGCCACTATCATGTATTTCATGTTTGCCACACATAATGATGCGGTTGACGGCAAATCTTTTGGATCTGGTCATCAGGTTCCTAAAAGGAGTGAGGAGATTAAATCATGGCAATGCTCCCACCTACCTTAAAGAACTCATTACTCCACAGATCTTAGCACGTTCTCTTCGCTCCACAAACATTCATCAGCTCCATCCCTCTAGGATTAAGACCCACAACACTGAGAAAAGAGCCTTCTGTGCCACTGCTCCAGACCTGCGGAATGCCCTTCCTGAACAACTGAGGGCTCCACAAACGACTGGTGCTTTTACAAAGGGACTAAAAACATACCTGTTTAAAAAGTCTTTCAATGTTTAAATAGTTTTGTGTTTACATTTTTGTGTTGATTTTAATTTAATTCTTAATTGCTCTAACTGTTTTTTTTTTTTTTTTTCTCCCTTTTGTAGCACTTTGAGATTTTCTTTAAAATGTAAAGTGCTTTATAAATAAAATGTATTATTATTATTATTATTATTATTATTATTATTATTATTATTATTATTATTATTATTATTAAATCCTCTTCACTCTCACTCTATACCCTTTTGATACTTGTCTCTGGTGATTACAGTACTGCAGAGAGTGCCCTTTGAGCCTTTGCAGTTAGCAGAGTTAAACATTTTGCTCTGGAAGACAGTATTTAGGCCGGGACAGGGCAATTCAGGCCAGCTTACTCTCACATGATCCTGAGACCCCGGCCTGGATATGTGCCCAAGGTTCCCACCACTCAGTTCCTGGACCAGGTGGTTAACCTGCAGGCGCTGCCCTTGGAGGAGCCTCTACAGTTATATGTGGACAAAATGTAATGCTTCAGGACCTCAGAACAGCTCTTCATCTGTTACGGAGGCAAGCAGACGGGAAAGGTTGTCTCCAAACAGAGGATGGCCCACTGGATAATGGCGTACCTATCGCCTTGGCCTACCTAACCCTGTCTGGCCCCCTCAGGTTGAGTATTATATTTTTCAGTAGAGTTCCCCAGATTGACAAACTCTGTTGAGCACCTCCTTAACCCGCGGCTCAAATGCATTGGTGCAACCTGTGCTATGCTAGATATCCATATGTTGTGACTCTTACGGCAGTCCCATATGTGAATTCGTCCACAATAATGCTCCCTTACGGCAAGCTCATGTCTTTCCCTGGGCAGAGTCCACTCTGCTGTCCCTGCCAGGTGTTGTTTCACCCCTGGATTGGCCCCACCCCAGGGACATTCTGTATGTAGCAATGCCCTAACTGGCCAGTCCATATATGTAAACTCCCACATGATACCTCCCTTCGGGCAGAATGTGGGCTCTGCAGAATTCCTTTCCCCTGGAAGACTTCTGCCCTAGTATGGGGGGCTGATACTGGGCACTGGTGTGTATAACAAATGGCAGTAACTGTGGAGTTTTCCATAGGGATCCCAATATGTCTGTGACGTTGACGTAACTGAAGGAGGGAACCCTGAAGGAGGGAACGGAACTTTTACGCCCCGTTGCCACAGTTGCTATGCCATCGCTGTACAGCCGAGTCACTAGCTCAGCTCCTCAGTGGAAAACAATGAGTGCTGCATCTCCTTCTGCATTTATACCCGTGCTGTGGGGAGGGGCGCAAAATGCAAATCCCGTACACCACTGTGCATTGGCTCATTTTGTGTACTCTCGAAGATGATAGGGTGATCCCAATATGTCGGTGATGTCGATGTAACGTCCCCATTCCCTCCTTCAGGGAACGAGGGTTACATACGTAACTGAGATGTTTTTAGTTGAAAACGGCATTGTGTAAATGGCCCCTAATACTCAAATGATTGTTAGTGGACAAGTATAGTTGCTTATAGTTAAAGTTTACTATCGACATTAAGTTTAACCCATTGTTTGGTTTATCATTTGTAAATCAGTGTTATATGATCTTAACCAGAGATTAATGCCGCCTTCACGTGCTATCGGAATTATCGTAAATACGAGTTTTCGAGGTAAAAATTGCACATGAACCTGAAGTTGAAGTCATGTTTACCACTGGGAAGTTTGGAAATAATTTTGATACCCAAGTTCCCAAAATGGGTATGGCATAACCATTAAAAATGGCGGATGGGAGACGAATATCTGTTGTGGCAGGTGTTTTATTCGTTTTTTTCCGGAACAGTTTCATTGTCTTGTCTTGTCGGTATAGTATTACATTTACATTAGTTAATAATCATTTGTAGCATATTGTGTATTTTAAACACATCGAAAATCGCATGTAGTTGACCATCCAGAATAGTGAGCAAGCTGACTAGTAAGGTAAAAGTATATAATAAGATGTATGGCTGAAAACTATTAACATTTAACTCTTTAAGCCTTACCTTGCCTTTATTGTGAAGGTGATTATAAACAATATGGTTTCGTTTTGTTCTGCTAGTGTTTGCCAATAATTCTATGATTTTCTGGGAATTACTGAATTTTGAACGGGAAATGACTGAAATGGTTAGTGTTAAAATAAAATTTTCCCAAGACACACAAAAGTTTGAACCTGGCGTCCTCCACTCTTTCCGTAAACAAAGCACCTGGACACAATAAGCTTGTAATTCCGACTTCTGAAGTGGGAAGTAGGAAACTTCCGATAGCACGTGAAGGCAGCATAAATCCATAGTAATGGATCCATATATGTTTGTATAAGTTACCAACAGCCAATGGTCCCCACAAGGAAAATAATTAATAAACATCCAGCAATTATACATGAGATAAGCTTTTGGTGCAAGAATAACTTTTCCGAAAGTATGTTTTTAAGTTTCACTCATTTTTGAACCTGCGCCTGAATGAGATTGAGGAAGTTAGATAAAGTGCTGAATCTAAAATCAGCCTCTTGCAGCAGTGTGTGTTTTGGCTTTGATCACCTGAACATCATTAGATCAGCTTTAAAATAAGATGTTAATTTTCTCTCCTTTTTTCCCCAGGAATCGTTATTGTCTCATTTGCGCAGGGGTGTGTTCATTCTCTATTACCTCCAGCCATCAATTTGCATAATTATCATTCTGAGATGAAGCTCTCTTAACACGGTAACGGCAAGAAAAAGCAGAGCTTGGGTGAAAAGGATGTGTTTGGAGGAAAAGTTCTCAGATGTTCTTAAATTAACACTGATCAGATCTAAATCTAATTACTATGCCTTTTAGCACTGATAGCACAACCCGATGATAAATGTGTACAGTTTTGGAGTATTTTTACTTGTGCTTAACCTACCCCCCCCCCCCCCCCCCATTTTCAAAATTCACTTCATTTTCTTTTGTTTCAAAATGGATGATTATCTTGAGATATCGAGTCTGTGGAGGTCAGATTCTGTTTAACGCCTTTAAGCTAAAGTTGTCTTATTTTACTTAACAGTTATCAGTGAAAATAATAAAAGAGCTGCTGCAATGTTTTTTTTTTAAACATCTAACATTAGTAAACTTAAAACTCATAGTAAACACATTAACATCTAAACTTAATGTTTAATTTGAGATGACTTTTAATAGCTTTCAGAATATATTATATTTTTGTGATCCATTATATATGATCTCGTACAGTTTAAATTTTGATCTCCATCACATCTGCTCCCTAAAATATTTCACCTTCAGCCAATAAGATCAGAATGGGATTTCCCATTATAAATCACAGCATTTGATTCTCTGATATTCAAACAGGTGTGCACATATTTGGATTCAGTTATCTTAAAATTGATTAAACAATACAAATGTATTATCTTAAAAATGATAATATAGGTGCCCTTTCAGTGACAGATCAAAATTAACTACTACTCAAATGTTTGTTCAATTAAATGCACATTTATTTGTATAGCGCTTCACAATACATATTGTCTCAAAGCAGTTTTACAGAAAAATGAATGGGTCTGCATAACAATTTAGAGTGACTTGTTATCAGAGGACACTGTGTCTAAGTTATGGATTTCAGAAAATATACAATCACACAGTTAGCTAACAATGTATTAAAAAAAACAACTATGTAATAATTTTAGGCAGAAACAATGGGATCTTTGTGTACAATTTACAAAATATGACCAGAAGTTTTCTCTTGCCAAAGTATTTGAATTTGTGGTGAAACCCTATTTCATTATTCCGTTAAACTAATTATTACTCTTTCTACTTTTTCTTCTTCTTCTTCTTCTTCTTCTTCTTCTTCTTCTTCTTCTTCTTCTTCTTCTTCTTCTTCTTCTTCTTCTTCTTCTTCTTCTTCTTCTCTCTCTTCTGGCTGGCCTACAGCTGTCAGTTTCACAGCCAGATGACTCAATTATATTATGGGAGCGGCAGCTTTTCAGGGAGGAAAGTGTGATCTTCATCGGCGGTATGGCTTTGAGACCATTTGGTAAGAAATGCTGGGGAAAATGGCCGCAGCGCATTAAAGGGCCCTTCATTAGTTGAGGTACATTAAGACTCCTAGAGGCTCACCACTCTCCTGAGCATAGACGATAACATTTACACACACAGTCTCCACACAAAGTTAATGAAAACGCTTGCCATTGACTTGTGTGTGTGTGTGTGTGTGTGCGCTGAGAGGAAATAAGGGGCTAGAGTCCTGGCAGAAGCAATATCAAGCATGAGTAATTTACAGGGTTTTGGCTGTGTGGTATTTCTGTTCTCAGGCCTGTTAGAGATTTGTCCAGCAGATAGAGCACACGACTGATAGAGAGGAAGAGAGAGGGAGGCAGAAACTCAAAGCCAGCAGATAAAAGTCAATGTGCTCTTTGTTCAAGTGGAGACTGGTCTAATGTTTATCCATCATTTAAGGAAGAGACAAGAGGAACTGTTAAAGACCCCATGAAATTGTGGCTTTTAGTTCATGCATGTTAGCTTTGAGGCCAGCTATTATGCTAGTGTACACTAATGGTCACTTTTGGCAGATTTGGACATCATGCAAAATTTACATACTTGACTTATCAGTCATGGAAAAGATGGGGAAAAAATTAACTAGCATCATAGGTGTGATTGAATTTGTCAAAGGCAAAAGACAACCTCTGTTACATCTGTATGCACATATGTACTTATTAATGATTAGTGCAATGTCTAAAAATTGAGCAAAGGAAGCAAATATAAATAAGTAATTTGTCAGAGTGTGATTAAGGCAAAGATGAAATGAAGGAAGCTGGATGTAGGCATGGCAGTGATTCTGAACTGAACAAGAACAAAGAACAAACTGAGATGAACAGAACAAATCAAAATATATTGGCAATACCAAACAACACAAATAACAGAAATAAATACATAGGGAAGCACTAGGGACGGAATTAGATTAAAAAAAATAAAAAAAAATAAAAAAACAAGATACTGTAACATGAGGGCAAAAAAACAAAACAAAAAACATGGCAAATAAAGACCAGGAAGAAAGGAAACATGAACTAACAAAGGAAATTGAACAGGAAAAATCGAAGAAAAACACAACTCCAACAAAAATTAAGTTAAGGTTAAGTCACATATACCTTGAACTCTCGGTTGATTAATTATAATAATTTATATATTAAATTTGCTACATTTATACATTCATATACTTTTTTGGGTACTCTACGCGCTTTACATATAGAAGGGGGAATATTCTCAACCACCGCCAATGTGCAGCACTGCAGCATCCATCTGGATGATACGATGGCAGCCATATTGCGCCAGAACGGCCACCACACACACCAGCTGATTGGTGGAGAGGAGACAGAGGCCCCGTCCACACGAAGCCAGCGCTTTCCTAATCCGATCTTTCTTTTCCCTCGTTTCAAGAAATATCTGCGTCCACACGAGATTACGAAAATGGACTAAAAACGATGTAGTTTGCATGCCAGGCCAGTGTGTGGCGCTGTAATTCTCCCACAGAAATACACTAAACACGGAGAAGAAGAGTTGTGGCTAGCAGGGGTATAGCAGTGGTCGGAGAGTGAGGCAAAATCTCACAATAAAATTACAATAAATACATTTGCTACTTAACAGATGTGTTTTATTAATGCCTACACCTACCCCAACCCAAAACATACCCTTACAATAATGCAGATACGTTAATCAAATGACGCGATATTGATATGCGCATGCCCAGTGCCCGTAGTTGTATCCCTTTAACTCTTCACCGTGCTGGACGTAGTGTGATGACATCACCGTTTCAGAAAATATACGGATTCGCTGTACACATGAAGACGGAAGATGATCGTTTTCAGATTTACCCACCTTGGGACCCGGTTTCGAAAAATATCGCATTCATGCTTCTAAAACGCCGGATCCGTGTGGACGAAACGCTGATACGGTACAAAATTTATACGTATACAGCTAAACGTGTCTCCGTGTGGACGGGGCCAGATTGATGAAGCCAGTGGGAAAATTTGGCCAGGATGTCGGGGTTACACACCCTACTCTTTTTACGAAGGACATCCTAGGATTTTTTATGACCACAGAGAGCCAGGACCTTGGTTTAACGTCTCAGAAAAGTGTGTCCACATCACTATAATGAGGCGTTAGGCAGGGCCGGCTCTAGCTCTTTGGTTGCCCTAGGCGAGATGGAGTTTTGCGCCCCCCCCCCCCCCCTCCACCCCACCCCACCCCACTCACTTTTATCGTCTCTATTCTAATTCAGCACATGTCTGTTTTCCTAGGCCTACCCCTAACCGAGAAGCACTTATTATTAAACATGTTCGATGCTTTATTTCCACTTTTCAAACATTTTCTCACTTTTTATTGAAAATAAATGCCTTTCCGATCTGATATGTGATGGGAAAAGGGAATAGAGCGAGTGTGGCAAAAGGCAGGATCGAACCTCTGATCGATCTGCATCAAATCTTGATGCCATGCGTCTTACCACTACACTACAGCCACTGTAAAGAACTTGGTGAACACAGCATATTTGTGTTTGATGTAAATAATATGGCATCTTTCGTTAGGCTGCTCCAGTTAAAAAAAAAAAAAAAAAACGAGGCCGTATTTATTTCCTTCTGACGCCCACGTAGAGAGCGTTTGTACTTTTCATAAATAACATGCATACGTTATCCATATTTATAACGAACTGGACTTTTGATATTAATGACATCCATGTAGGTTGTAGATTATTGTCAGTGAAGTTATGTTTGCAATACGTATAGTAATTATGAAGAAAACTAGCAAGTGACAATAGCTTAGTGACAATATTAATAATATTTATAAAATAAATATTAGTTGATAAGATTGATACTAAGTAATTTTATTTTGTTTGACAACTTATTGGCTGAGATAAGAAGACTAACCTCTATACTGGGCTTTCTTTCGATTTTCTTCCTTTCTTTTTTTCTCTTTTTCCGTCCCTGTGCACCCGCGGGTTTAGACGCCTCATTTTTGATGAACGCGCAAGATGAGCACTTGCCTGACCTAAATCCTGAACTAATAATCACCATCAATTCAATCTAATAATCAGGTTGATAAGTAATTAAAGGTGTGGCTGAGGGGGCGCCCCGTGATGATCATGTTTAATGAACATTATGTTGTATTTCGCTTGTTCCGATTCTTAATGGGAAGTAATGGGCGGCACTGCGCGCTCGCGCCCCTAACACAAATTGTCGCCCTAGGCAACCGCCTAGCTCGCCTATAGCAAACGCCGGCCCTGGCGTTAGGACCCACACAGACCCACACAGACCCTGCTGGCCTCACTAACACCTCTTCCAGCAGTAACCTGGTTTTCCCAGGATGTGTTCCATCCAGCTACTGACCAGGCTCAGCCCTGAGCCCTAAGTGTGCCATTCTACTTCCTCTTCTTCTTTTGTTTAATGGCGAGTTACATAACCTACTTAGTGCACATCGCCACCTATTTGGTGGTTTTGCAATTTTTTTATTTTTTTTACACAAATTTTGTTTAATAAGTAATTTTAATTCACTGAAAATAAGGATTATATAGTTTGTCTGACGCTAATTAATTGAATGCAGATCCATGTATGAGATGACAATAAAAAAAAAAAAAAAAAAAAATATATATATATATATATATATATATATATATATATATATATATATACAGTCACTGACAAAAGTCTTGTCGCTTGTGTACAAATTGACCTAAAGTGCCGCTGAAATATATTTCTAATCAAGATATTTTTACAAGAAATGGCTCATTTTAATCCCACCAGCTTTTGCGATATTGTTTCAGTGAAAAACTAAACTTTCAAAAAGTATTCTAATATTCACAGCTTGGTAAAGCCCATTGAGTCAATTTTTGCAAAGACATAAGTGTTGTCACCTTGTCATATGAGCTTCCCCTGTGACTGATATTGGATCAATTAGGTCTCAAGTGTGTATAAAAAGAACCCCAGTACGCTAGACCTTCACATCAACTGCAACTAGACCTCTGCAAACATGCCTAAGATTCACCCTGAGACTAAAGTTTTGATTATCAAGAAGCTCAAGACCAGATCCACTGCTGATGTGGCAGACACCTTCAATGTGTCTCAGCATCAAGTACAGAGGATAAAAAAAAGATTTGAAGAGACAAGCCCAGGTCAGACAGACCCCGCAAGACAACTGCTCGAGAGGACCGTTTGTTTGCTCGAAAATCCAAGGCCAGCCCATTTTCCACTGCAGCAGAGCTCCACGAGACCTGGTCACCTGAAGTCCCTGTGTCAACCAGAACAGTTTGTCGGATTCTGTCTCGAAATGACCTCCATGGTCGAATCAGTGCCCAGAAGCCAGCACTAAACAAAATACAATTGAAAAACTGTGTGGCATTTGCCAAGGCCCACAGCCTGCTAAAAGGATGGATGCTGGAAAAGTGGCAGAAGGTGGATTTTCAGATGAATCTTCAGTTGAATTACACCACAGTCGCCGCAAATATTGCAGGAGACCTGCTGGAGCCAGAATGGATCCGAGATTCACCCAGAAAACAGTGAAGTTTGGTGGCAGAAAAATCATGGTCTGGGGTTACATCCAGTATGGGGGTGTGCGAGATCTGCAGGATGGAAGGGAACATCAATAGTCTAAAATACCAAGAAATCTTAGCTACCTCTTATATTCCCAACCATAAAAGAGGCCAAATTCTGCAGCAGGACGGTGCTCCATCGCATATTTCCATCTCCACATCAAAGTTCCTCAGGCGAAGAAGATCATGATGCTCCAGGATTGGCCAGCCCAGTCACCAGACATGAACATCATTGAGCATATGTGGGGTAGGATGAAAGAGAACGCATGGAAGACGAAACTAAAGAATATTGATGAACTCTGGGAGGCATGCAAGACTGCTTTCTTAGCTATTCCTGATGACTTCATCAATAAATTGTATGCATCCTTGCCAAACCGCAGGGATGCAGTCCTTCAAGCTCATGGAAGTCATACAAGATATTAAATTTGGATCTCACAGCGCCACAACTTAATTTGCTGACATATTTTTGTATTTGCAGTAAATTTGTTACATTTCTGTATAGGCGACAAAACTTTTGTCTTGCCAAAATTTGACCTTTCTGTCTTGATTAAATATTTCTTCTGTGAAAATTATTTATTTCAGTGCATTAAACATAATTTGGGAGGGTTTTAGCTTTTCATATGAGCTATTTCTAACACCAATTGATTAATTAAAAGTCAGGTTAATATCAGGTATTTCTACAAAATAGATAAGCGACAAGACTTTTGTCAGGGACTATATATATATATATATATATATATATATATATATATATATATATATATATATATATATATATATATATATATATATATATATATATATATATATAGTGACGGGTCGGAGCACAAGACAGACACCGGGGGTGTGGCGTCAGCCCTCGAAGAGGCATTTATTCACATCAAACACATAACGTGTTCACAAACGGGGAATTAACAGACACTACAGGGGATCTGGTGTCCTCGGGGCAACAATAACTCGTCTCGGAAGGTTAGTGAGTGGACAGAATGGGTCCAGGAAAGGGGCGGGGTCCGGCGGTCGCACACGCTTCACCCTGGTCCGAGGCGCGAGGGGCAGCGGCTTCGATGCGGCGGCTCATCCTCTTCAGCCGCGGACGTCGAGGGGAAGAGCGGCTCGGCGTACTAGCCCGTCAGCGGCATTACGTGAGCACTTCCATCCTGGACAGCAGGGGAGTCCCTCCGCGCTCCCTTCGTGGACCTCCGAGGACACCAGCGTGCATGCACAAGGGGAGAGGCCGGCCTCCTGGAGAGAGGCACGCTCAGCACTTAACAGTGGCGGTGATGAGGCTTCATGATACTCAGGTGTGCCTCATCACTCACAGGCATTTCTCAATTCTCAGTAGTTTCAGCTCCCCTCCTCTCTCTATTACCCACACCAGTCGGGAACCTGGTGAAGGGCGGCGATTTCAAAGACGGGGTGGCGCTGATCATGTGGGAGTGGCAGTCGCTTCGTCACAATATATATATATATATATATATATATATATATATATATATATATATATATATATATATGTTATATATACATATATATAACATTAACATTTGTTTTTAATAAAATGTTTTATATATAATACTGTATATTATGAAAACTGAAACAAATATGGTTATATTAATAACTATAGGTTATGTCCAGAGAGTGAGTTGCCATGGTTACTTATTTACCCTGAAAGTTACCTCTGTTTTTGGAACCGAAAGTTGAAGTTAGGTAATACGATTACCAACTCTTAAACATACCCAAGTTGTTTAACCACATGACCTGCTTTCTATATAAATATATATATATATATATATATATATATATATATATATATATATATATATATATATATATATATATATATATATATATTAGGGCTGTCAAAGTTAACGTGTTACCGCAGATTCATTTTAACGCATTAAACGTTAACGCAGCGCGCATTTTCTGTTTGTTCCTTAGCCCGTAGTTGGAGAAATCGGGATAAGCCAGGCCCGGATTGGCTAATCGGGAGCACCGGGAAAATTCCCGGTGGGCCGGTCTGTTTTTGTGGCCACGAGGGCCGTTGTTGTCATGGCACTTGGTTGAATTATGGATGCTGTCCCTATTGGCTGCCTGCACTCACAGCAGCCACACTTTTTTATTTTACCCCAATCCCACTCTTTTTATTTATTATTTTACCGCAGTCCCACTATTTTTTACTTAATATTTTCTCGCAGAGTGCAGCCTGCAGGTTTAATGATGACGTGATTATATTTTGACTCCCTGGCCCGCCCCTGATACAGCACCTTGAAAGTTGCTCAAAATAAAAAAGTCAGATAAAAATGGGTAATAGGAAGCGCAAATGCGGCGCTGAAAAGGCCAGAGTAAAAACAATAAGAAGGCTCAGGAAACTGACGCGGCCAAATGTTCTAAGCTGTGCACATTGTTACTCAAAAAAACCAATGATGACGACGAGGCCGGTAAGTAGTAATTATCACGTTAAGGTAGTTAGGAGCAGTGCAAGATGCGACCGCGCAAAACAATGCTGTCTGCAAACCACGTTCATGTGTCAAACTTTTTCTTCTGCTCTTCAGCAGCAGCCGCCTCTTGTCCGTGTTGCTGCTAATAGTGAAGAGCAAGGCTCAGTAACATTACCAAGCTCCAGTCATGAGCCCAACATACCAGAATGGGCAGGTAGGATTGTCATTCAGAAGAACTAATAGGAAGAGCCCTTCTCAATGACAAATGCCCTGAGATAATGATGACCTGATGATTCAGCAATACATTAATGAAACTGAGTGACTTGGTTTGAAAGCTTTGTAAAAAGGGGGTATTTGTGTTAAGAAATAAATGTAACAAATTTCATTTAGTGTCAGAAAGCGAGCGAGGACCCAGTTGTGAAGAGATTAGCTCTTACTGTGAAACACAGGTAAACTGCTATTGTACCATAGTGTGTGAATAAGCAAACATTATCACTGAATTTTTTTCCAGTTCAAATATCTAAATATTCTTAATTCAAGATACATTTACTAGACAAGTGAAATGACATAAGAAATTTTTCAAAAAAACTAAAAATCTTTTCTTCATTTCAATGTTTGGATATTTATGAATACTAATACTTAAAAAAAAGAGATTGATACTGTCCTGTTATTTACGGTTCTAATAAATCTTCACTGTGAAGCAAAACTTAAGCTACTGTTTTTGCACTGAATTGAAAATTACATTTTTCAAAAATACAAAGATTTATAACTTAAGGCTCTAGAGAATAGTGTACCTTATTGCACGATTAAGTCGTTTACCGAAACGAAAAGCTGCAATTTCAACGTGTTAAAGCACCCAGATTTGTAGCCATGTTAATAACGTTTGTAAGGAACAAACCATTTGTAAATCCGTCAAGATTTCAGCGAGATAAGAGTATTTATGTTCGTACAGATCACTAATCTTACATCAGGTTCCACAGAGCCCAACAGAAAACTTGCCTGTGACAAGATGGCCGCCGGTGATGACGATGGTGACTCCACCGTAAGACATCTAGCCTTTATTATGGATATCTATGGGCCACACTATATTCCTACTCGTGGAATATGGACCTCCTCCTTTCAATAACTTCCAGTATGAAGAATTTGTTCAAAAGTGCATTTCCTCCCTACAATTACAAATACAAAATCAAAGCGTTCATAAGAGGTCTGAAGAGACCTGGGTGGGGTTTAGGCAAAAGTTAACAGTGTCTCGACCAACAACTCACTCTCAGTAGGGGGAGGTTGGGTAGGGCTCCCTTCCAAATCCTCAAAGTTCACTAACAAATCCTCAGCGATGGATGACGTGGCTGACTCACACATCTGGTCAAGCGCGCGTGGCTTCCATGGTGGTGATCTTCGGTCGCTCTCGGGGGGCGAGAATCGAACGTTGCGGCGGATTCCATCGAGCTGCCTGTGGTGGGCTCAGACTGTCGATCCTCATCGGCTGGGTGGTTCTCGCTGTGCACTGGATTGGGAGTGGGGCTGGTGGTGTCCTTGACAGCGAATGCTGATCCGCACGAAACCAGCAACTACTCCACAAATGTGGTAAAGATCCCTCGAGGAGCCTTCCCAGACAACTGTGCTCGTGTGGCGGTGGCCAGTGAGAAGGAACGCACACAGGCAGTAATCTGGGAAGGTGGGCAAGGTCCAGAAACTCCTCTAAATGTTCCTCGAGAGATTGTTCTCCCTGCTCAAGGCACAACAGTTTAACTGCTAGCATGTCCATAGTGCAAGCATCCCCTGACTTAAACTAAAACATGTAGGCTACTTACTGAAAATAAATAAAACTTCAAAAACACGCCAGTATTTACTTTGTAGGGCCAGTGTTCTGTCATGTGGGTGGTTGTATAAATGCACACAAAGATGGAGATAAAGGCAAAAAGGCAATATTTAATAAATCCAGAGGATAAAGCTTGGAACATACTCAGCAAGAACAAAGAAATTTGTTTGTTCTCTCGAGGTGGCAAGAACAAGAACAAAGTTCGTTCTGGCCAGTACATTCCATACTTCACGAGAAAAGCAGGTGCCGATCATCTGCGTTTAGCCACATTAACCACGGCCACTTTAAATGTCAGACCAATCACACAATAGTTCTCGGACACCCGCAAGAAAAAAGTTCTGCTCAGACGATGTGTCGAGAACAAGCTCAAATCCCAAACGAGCCCTGGGAGCGAGAACTTTTTTCTCTGTTCTCGCAGAGTATGTTGTAGCCTTAATACACAGTAACAGTCACCTACAACACATCCATAAACTGACGACACTGGACAGCTTAACTCAAACAGAACAGAATATACATGTGATAATGAGTACATTAATGAGTGAACAGCTGAACATAATGAGTGTCTAAGACAACAAACAATTAACTCAGGCAGAAGTTGGCGAAATACAAAAGCCAGGCCCAAAGGTTCTTAGTATTGTAAGAAATGGTTACAGTTGTGTATCCACTTGAGCCTGGTATGGCATGGCACCACTGCAAACAGTTAAGTGAAGTGACATCGTCACTCAGGATTGGTCACTTGTCTGTTGCCTGGCTACCAGTTTCTCTGCAACTGGCTAAGCTCTTTTTGAGCGACGCAAACACAAATTAATAATACAATTAAAATAAATATTGAAAATAGGATCTAATTATTCTCCATATTGCGGTCATTATCTCATATCATCAGTAAATCGCTGTGTTACCAAGGCATTGACCAACCCGATCACACATAAATGCGTATAAATAGTACGAGTGTGCAATGTCGGAACGTATACGCCAAAACTCATTTTGGCGTGCATATGATACGCTGTTTTTCGCGTGCACATGATACGCACTTTATTTATTTATTATTTTACTTTATTTAGTTTTGGCGTATACATTCCACGACATTGCACACTCGTACTATTTATACACATTTTTTCGTGAGATCCGGCTGCAATGTCTGACGCTTTTGTATTATATTCCAAAGAGTGCAGTTATCAGCCCCAAAGTGGAAAATCAAACCAGAACCATACAAGCTACAGATCAGCACAGAATGGAATGGTTACACATTGAGAACCTTTCGGCCTGACGATGGAAAAGCAGCTAAAAAGTCTTGTAATCACAGCTTCAAAAGTGGGAAGAAGGATATTTCGGATAGCATGTGAAGGCAGCATTAGGTATTTCATGGGATTGTTAAGATTCAGTGATTACTTTCTGTCTGTCTCTGTCTCTCTCTCTCTCTCTCTCTCTCTCTCTCTCTCTCTCTCTCTCTCTCTCTCTCTCTCTCTCTCTGTGTGTGTGTGTGTGTGTGTCTGTGTGTGTGTGTATTAACACCACTTTGCCTGGCATTATGGCTGCTCCACAGGACAGTTACCCTAGCTCTCTCTTCTGCTGTCTAAGCTCAAAGCCATCCTCCTTCCCTGGGACAGCCTCCCACAGAGGGGCAGATGCTCTCATTTTACACACCAGGCGTACCACAACCCCCACCCATCTCCAAACACCCACCAACACCGACCACACACGCTCACCCAAAAAACTCACCCTCTGATGATCATGAAGTCAGACACATGTAGTATGTGGATTGCAAATTCATGTTGTCCTAATCGCTCCATGTAATATAGACTGGAAGATTATGTATGGTTCTAATCAAGTTTTCTTCATAGAGCACACGTTTAACACAAACGTAGTTGATCCAAAGTGCTTTACAACAATTCGAAATGGTAAATAATTCTTTATCTTTTCCCTGTTTTAAAATAAAAGTTATTTACTATTTACTATGTATTTACTACACTGAAAAAAGATTTGTTGGATTTACATGATTTAATCATGCACATCGGTTCCACATGAATCAATTAAGTTAAACACACATCATTTGTTCACATAACTTCCACATCATGGAATAAAATAATTTTTAAGTAACCAAATTGATTAGTCTCAAAATGATTTTAACATGGCTCCCTAACAACAGTGGGGTGCATAGGCGGCTTGAGAACCTGCCTCTTTAATCATTTCACTAATTTATTTTGTTTTTGTATATTTTTGTGATCTATTGACTGACTTATAAGACTTTACTAACTAGCTTTAATTCTATTAGCCAGCAATAGCACATAATGAACATATCAAGTCCATTCTTGACATGTGCTGTCTCGGTCCACAGCCTAAGCAATTTCTCTGCTCTTCTCCACTATGGTAACCCAATATAATTTAAATGGTTCTAATTATTACAACATAATTAAACATTAAACACTATTAACAATATAAAGTCTCCACCTTATCTAATTTTGCCCAGAAAACACATAAAATAACACTTAAGTTCAACAATTTTACCCTTCTCGTCAAGTCACAAGCAAAGCATGCTGGGAACTTTAGTTTCAGCAAAAATCATTTTTGTGTACTTAATTGGTTCACATTCACCCAAAATAATGCAATCTAGTAGACTACACATTTTAGGAAATTACATTATTCGAAAGCAAAGAAATCATGTTTATAAGAGAAACACAGTTTTTCTCTTCGTTTTAAAATCTGTAATTTTACTTTTACTTAAGTACATTTTGATTAAAGTATTGTACTTCGCTACATTTTAAACCACACCCATTACTGAGTTAAAATAAATCAATATTGCAAAAGGGAGGAAAATAAACGCGATCCAGAAAGGACTATATTGAATAGAGGGAGCGGAACGCGTGAGAGAACAAGCGCGCAAATATCAGATGGAGACAAACAAGACAGACGTCAGTGATGCAGACCCAGGTGAAAGCAAAACGCCATCGTGAGCCCCTGGCTAGTATATAAATACTTTGGATATAGAAAAAAATAACGTGGTGTTGTCCCGGAGGATATCAAATTTGCACAAAATGTGGATGCAAATGAAGAAACACATACAACATGTTCGGGAACACATCCTTCTGTGCAGATAAAGGTATGTTTGTGACTTAGGCCGAATTATTTCTGTGACGCAGAGGGAATCCCGGAATCCAGTCATGAACGTTAACTTAACATTATAATGTAGAATTCACGTAATACACGCAAACTGATGGATGAACGAAAAACTCAAAAGTAGAGATGTAGGCCTAGAATATATAAAATCAACATGGTCTGTGAATATTAAAGCACAAAACATTGATATATGAATATATGAACTGCTTGTTCTGTCTCTGTGAATGAGCTGCTCCGACTACTACATACAGAACATTTGAATGAATTAATAATAAAAATAAGTTAATTTAATTCATAATCATTTATTGAATTTAGTTTATTAGACATTTTTTATTGAAATTTAAAAAACAAAACAAACAAATGGTTTGCTTTATTACCAGTACTTGGTTTTTTAATACCAGTACCCCCCCCCCCCCAAAAAAAGACCAATCATCTTCATTCATTTAACATAATTTTAACTAGTGATAATAACCATATTTTAATAATAGGTACAGTTTATTTATTAAATAATTGTTTAATACCGTGATGTTTTCTGAGATAGTTGTCATATCGTCAAAATCTCATTCTATCACAAGGGGAGAGGGGAGAGTCCCCCATCCCCACTGTTAAAAAAAGTAACTAAGTATCTTTTACTCTGAGTACATTTTAAATTAGCTACTTTTTACTTTTACTTGAGTACATTTTTAGACCAGTAATTTTACTTGTACTTAAGTAAAATTTTATTGAAGTAACAGTACTTTTACTTGAGTAGAATATTTTGTTACTCTTTCCACCTCTGTTGTTTTTCAGTGGAAGGAACACAAAAGGACCTTATTAAAATAATTCTTATGCAGGTAATTCCCCAAAGTATCAGATATCAAAGCTTTATGATCAGTTTATGTAGGGAAAAGATTCAACTGGTTATACACTGAAAATCTTCAACTCCGCCAAAGCTTGTGTCTATCCCACTGCTTTGTAGAGACTAAGAGAGTCTGCAGTCCATAGAGTCAATATCTAGACTAGTGGTTCTCAAACCTCTCCTGGAGAACCACCAGCCCTGCACATTTTGTATGTCTCCATACATCTGACACACCCATTTCAGGTCTTGCAGTCTCTAATAATGAGCTCATTAGTTGAATCTGGCATGATAGAAGATTGTGGCACTGTGTACAGGGCTGGTGGTACTCAAGGACAACTTTGAGAACCACTGCCCTAGACCATAAGAGGGCTGTGTTCAAAACAAAACAGAGAACAGAAGAGGGCAAGCCTCAAAGATTAAGACCAAGAAAATATCGGGACCATGTTGATTCAGTCTTGAATTGAACTACAACCCTGATATCCCATAATTGCGGAAATCAATTGATTAATCACTTAAGATTAATACATAAACTGGTCCATCAGTTTGGTGTCACTGAGACTGAAGCACCATTTTGAATGACTTCAGAATACATAGCCAAGTTGTATGGACAACTTTTTCATTTATATCATTTTGTGACATAAGTATTGTTGGTTATTTTATGGTATTTTATGTCCTGTTAAGAGCTTGACAGATGTAGTTGACTGTTTTATGAAATTTGTTTAGATTCTTCTAAACTATATACTATATCCAAGGAAAAAAGGTAGCACATTATTTTGATGGCCCCTTTTGATCATTCTGTTAACTAAAATTAACTTTGCAACGACATGTCAACTAACTCTCATTAGATTATTAGTAGACTCGATTATTAGTTTAATATCTGATAACTCTTTATTGTCCAGTCAACTAATACTTTACTAACACTCTAATGAGATTTAGTAGACATGGTGCAATGTTTCTTATAGTCTAATCTCGCTTAGCCAGACCTTTAGACTGACAGCAGAAGGTCTGGACTCTATTGCAGTTTTCATTGGCCTAGGACTGCCCAAGAGGACATTTGATTGGCATGCAACACAGTCAATCACAGTTTGTTTAGTTCCGTGACATTTTTAGTTAATAAACAATTAATAAATGATTAATTCAAGAAAGTTGTGCAAGATTACTGCAAACTTCACATACTTTTGAAAAATCCAGCATTTAGTTGATCCTGGTTAGCCACGATGGAGTTTGGCATGACAACGGCTTTGTTTCCTGGCGGACCGCTAAAGAACGCAATACACACCTCTCCTGGACATCCTGTCGAATTCAACCAATCAAATGACTGACTTTGAAACCCCTGATGTGTTTCCAGTTAAGTCTGCCATATGAATTAGACGTTCAAACAACAGTCTGTTCGCATGACGTCTGAGGCTGAGTTCACTTGTAGTCAAAAGAATGTTAAAGGTACCATCAAAATAAAAAAATAAAAATAATAATAAATAACAGCTATGTAAATAATGTTTTCATTGAACTACTCATTCAAATTCCTGGTCTTCATTTATAAGTTATTAGCAGCACTGAAATCTACAGGGGATGAATTGCTCCACACACTGTGTGTTTCAACAGTTCATTAATACTGCATGGCTCTGGCTCTGTTCCTCTGTCTATTGTCCTGTCACCCTATGCTCTCAGCTCTCAGGTCGGGGCTCAAACACAGGGTCAGGCCTCTGCAGACGGCTCAGCGCTGCCTGAGATCTGCAGAAAACCCCAGTAGGGGTGGATCTCCTACAGATTATCGCCCCTCTTTCCCCTAGAATCATTATCTGTGAGTCAAACTAAGTTAAATTGCCGCCTCTTCCTCTTTTTCTCTCTCACTTACTCCCTTTTACTGTGGAAAATGCATTTTATGTAAAATTCCAAATAAGCCACAGTCCAGATGGATAGGTTCTTGACAGTTATGAATGAGGGTCTGGGTACATTAAGGCAATGAAGTGGGAATGGGAGGAGTACGGGGTGGGGGGAGTAGGGGGATTGCAGATTTTGAACTAAGTTTGAATAAATCATCATCAGAGGCATTCTGGCTACTCAACTGGAAGCCCCGGACCTTTGTGACCATGTGACCTCTGGTTTCCCTGGCAACTGTAGTACTCTACATTCTTCAGAATATTAAAAGAATTTTGGTGGCAGTAAGTTTGCCTGAGAGCAGTGAACTGGTGCCCGGCATGATGAGTCTACCCCTCATTAGAGCGCCCAGCCTCGGCGGGCTTAACAGAGCTACGTCTATATCTTGTGGTAATGAAGACCCCGCAGAGGCTGAGAGGAGAGCGAGAGAGAGAGAGGGAAACAGAAGGCAGAGGGCAGAGGAAGGGAAAGTCAATACTAGAACTCATGCAGTGAGAGGTAGTATCAATTTTCTGGATTATTAATTCAAATTCGCATCCTGCTTCAAATTAAGAGAGCCGCAGATGCCCTCTCACGCTCTGGCGGAATTATAATTTAAAGTATTCTGTTTCGGACGCTCAAATTAGACGGCCCAGTCAGCATGCCGTGGTTCTTCCCATCCTGCTAATGAAGGCACATACGCAATGAGTGGGAACCGAAAGAGATCCAAACGACACCTGTTTCACCACAGAGCTACTTACAGAACTCAGTTTTCTGTCTGGCAGCAAAACAAGGGCTCTTTGTTTTTAACCGACGAGAGGAGAGAAAAAAGTTGACTGTTGAAAGGTGGGATTTGCAGTTAGGTGTGAAATGTAAGGGTCGCACATTAGCTGCTGAGGTAATTATTTTTCTTCTTTTGCATAAACAGCGTTCTTTGGAAAGCCATTGATGGCTTTGGAAAGTCATTTTCATGATTAAAAACCCGGAGAGACCCGCATCATCAACTGGAACTAAGTCCTCTCAATTACAGAACCCAGCAGTGAAATGAGAAGCAAGATTGTGTTCTTGCAAATGACCAGCATTAGATTCTAAATGGGCATGAGAAGTTTCATTCTTGGGTGGGATACTTTTGTCAGGAAAGAATTCATTTGAGAGATGAAGCCATGGGATTGAAGGGCAGGCTGGTTTCCAAGGATTGTTAATTTTTGGGGTCAAGCAAGGGCATGTCAATTTCATTTCATATCATGAGCATTATTGTTTTACCTTGTGCACTGGGATTTGACCTTAGCACTCTAGAGATTACGTTTTATTAGAGTTATGCGTCCATTATCCTTCAGCCTGAACATGAAATGATCACAACCTCATTAGGCATTAGGCAAGTGGCTCTTCCAATCAGATGATGATGATTTTAATAACCGTATGAATCTCTTGTGCTGATGTTGAGATAATATTAGCTCTGGCATCAAGAAAAACAGCACCAAAAGTTGATGGTTGATGGTTTCCAGTACAAAATAATAATCAGGATTTATGGTCTGCTGACTATATGTTGTATGCACTGTGTGAAATATTCTGAAGTTCAGTTGATTCATTTAAGGCCAGCTTTGCTGATCCATCCTGTCTGCCCTAATAACTTCAGAGGACACATTGGCTTGCGCTTGGAGTCAGTATCAATAAATGACAAGCAGGTGGAGCTGTGAGCAAAGTTAAACATGTGGAAAACAGCACAACAGCTCAAGTCCACTTTGATATACTGTAAAGAGTGAAGATGAAAGGAAGATGAAATAGGGATCGAGGAATGTTTCGCTCTGGGATTGTCTGGTGGAATGGGCGGTGCTGGTCAGGTTTGTTACTTGTTCAGAGATTTCTGCTGCACGTGTCACATGAGGCATTTACCACAATCAAAATGCTCCCTCTAAGCCTCCTGTGCACCACAGTCTGATTCAATTTGCTTGATTCGGATCTGTATCCCTATCTAACAGGCCCTCTTCATTTTTATCCCTTGCAATAGAAGGAGATGAAAGAAAAGGATTGAGAGAGAGGATCGACGGCAATCAGGAGATGGCAATAATCAGAATAATTTGCAGCTAGCGCCGTACAAGAGCGTGATTGTGTGGCACTGTGCTGCTCTGTGTTTGTACGGCTTGTCATTTTTTCAATTACTCTGGCTGTGGTTAAATGCTCATTTTCAGTTGCCCTGCCTGAAGCTAGAACACTGAGGCCCATTAGGGCCCGTGTTCCAGCCTCTCTCTCATTAGTTTCCCCCCGACGAGTGGCGTTTGGGAGAAGAGCCTGAGACCAGTGCTCTGGAAGGAGGTCAGCATGGAGCTGTGGAAACAGGACACCGCAGACATGAGTGGTTAGATTGCAGAGGAGTTGCTGACCCCACGGCGTCCCATCCATGCACTGGCACCAAGGACACATCATTAGAGAGCAGTGTGACCTTCAGGGCCAACATAGCACAAAGCTCTTAATGACCGGGCCAGGCCTCCCTCTTCTCTCTCAGAGCCCGCCTGACTGCACGATCCTCTAAACAAGTCACATGGCAATAAACATCACGAAGACCCAAAACCAGTGAAACCAGCCATGATGACAAGACCATCTCACAGCTCAATTTATCATATTCTTTCATGTTTGGCTGTTAAAGCAAATCGCTTTAATTCAGTGGTTTTCAGGAAGCAAACTTCCAACTGGGCGCGGAAATTACTCAATAATGATGACTTTATATTTATAATACATTTGAAAATAGTCATATATGATTAAAATTGAAATCAAACTAACTTAATTTGAATAAAAAATATATATTTAAAAAACTTAATAGAACTCCATAAATTTAGTGATGTGTCTATAATGCAGACTTCAACTGTGTTAAATTGAAAACCAAACAGGATATATTGCATTAAAATGAACTGAAATGCATGAAACTGCAATACATGCAGTTCGCAATCAATACATTGATTGAGACAAATGATGGCTTAAAAAAATCTAGTCTGAAAGTATTTTGTCAGAAGTACATTCCTGTAGCTCAATGAGTAGAGCATGGCGCTAGCAACACCAAGGTCATGGGTTCGATTCCCAGGGAAAGCAAGAATTGACAAAAATGTAAAATGTGTACCTTGAATGCAATGTAATTCACTTTGGATAAAAGTGTCTGCCAAATGCATAAATGTAAAATACTACAATAGAAATTTGTAATTATACTTGTTTATACTATAATTATAATACATGTCATATAATTAAAATATCATCAAAAAGTTGAAACTTGTATATTATATTCATTCATTACACACAGACTGATATATTTCAAATGTTTATTTCTTTTTATTTTGATGATTATAACTGACATCTAAGTAAAACCCCAAATTCAGTATCTCAGAAAATGTGAATATTACTTAAGACCAATACATGTAAGGATTTTTAGAAATCTTGGCCAAACTGAAAAAGTATGAGTGTGAGCATGTACAGCATATGAGCATTTGAAAAGTATAAGCATATACAGCACTCAATACTTGGTTGGGGCTGCTTTTGCCTGAATTATTACAGCAATGCGGCGTGGCATGGTGTCGATCAGTCTGTGGCACTGCTCAGGTGTTATGAGAGCCCAGCTCCTTCAGCTCTTCTGCATGGGTGGGTCTGGCATATTGCATCTTCCTTTTCACAATACCTCATAGATTTTCTATGGGGTTAAGGTCAGGCAAATTTGCTGGCCAATTAAGATTAGGGATCCCATGGTCCTTAAACCAAGTACTGGTTGCTTTGGCACTGTGTGCATGTGCCACGTCCTGTTGGAAAATTAAATCTGCATCTCCATAAAGTTGGTCAGCAGCAGGATGCATGAAGTGCTCTACAACTTCCTGGTATACGGCTATGCAGACCTTGCATCTCAGAAAAATTGGGCCAACACCAGCAGATGACATGGCAGCCAAAACCATCACTGACTGTGGAAACTTTACACTGCACCTTAAGCAAGTGGATTGAGTGCCTCTCCTCTCTTCGTCCAGACTCTGGGACCCTGATTTCCAAAGGAAATGCAAAAATGACTTTCCTCAGAGACCATAACTTTGGACCACTCAGCAGTCCTTTTGGTCTTTAGCCTAGGCGAAACGCTTCTGATGCTGTCTGTTGTTCAAGAGTGGCTTGAAACAAGAAATGCAGCCGCTGAAACTTATGTCTTGCATACGTCTGTGCGTAGTGGTTCTTAAAGCACTGACTCCAGCTGCAGTCCACACTTTGTGAATCTACCCCACATTTTGTTTTACAATCCTCTCCAGGATGTGGTTATCTCTATTGCTTGTAACCTTTTTTTTCTACAACATATTTTCCTTCCCTTCGCCTCTCTATTAATGTGTTTGTGCACAGAGCTCTGTGAACAGCCAGCCTCTTTTGCAATTATACAAGGTGGCAATGGTCATCTTTTGGACAACTGTCAAGTCAGCAGTCTTCCATTGTTGTGTAGCCTACAGAACTAGACTGAGATACCATTTAAAGGCATTTGCAGGTGCTCTGAGTTAATTAGCTGATTAGAGTGTAGCACAAAGTGTCTTCAATATTGAACCTTTTCACAATATTCTAATTTTCTGAGATACTGAATTTTGGGATTTAAAATAAATAAACATTTGAAATATATCAGTCTGTTTGTAATGAATGAATATAATATACAAGTTTCACTTTTTGAATGGAATTAGTGAAATAAATCAACTTTTTGATTATATTCTAATTGACCAGCACCTATGTAAGCAATGTCACATGAGTAGCCGTGAAATATTGGTTTATATCAGCACGGCTGTGATTCGATCATAGGGCAAGAACCATATCGCATGTCTACGAGTGTGATATTGGTTTTATACAGCAGTTCAACGGCACAAGTATGTCAATAAATAAGAAACAACAACGGAGAGTCTATTAAATCTCTCTTTTGTGTGGAACTACTTCATTCCACCATGAATTTAAATCTCAAGTTTAAAAGGTGCACTATGTAGTATTTTTGCAGTAAAATATCCCAAAACCACCAGGCCAGTGTTATATATTTTGTTCGTTTGAGTTCTTACAATATCCCAAATGTTTCCAACTATTTGTAAATTGTGAGAAAAATGCTATTTTAACCAAGGAGCCGGGACGTCTGAGTGAGTCGCCTGTCAATTGCTTCATATATGCGTTACTCTCGGTATCCGGTTTTATTTGGCAGAAATGCTTTACTCTTAGCAGTGTGCACAAAGTTTTACAGCAGCCGCTGAGCGAACACACATAGTAACGTCATAACATAATTTTCAACACATGCAGATGTATATAATAGGATAAACAGAGAGTTACCTCATACTTATGACTGGAAAAGTGGAAATGGCGCCCGTGACAGTGTCTTGTCATAATAAAAGTCCCGCTGCTCACGAGCAGTGTTTGCATAAAAATAGCTCCAGTGGTCTTGCTCAGCTTCACAACACTCTGTCCTGCCTGGTGATTGTTTGATTTTTCAAAAAGATCCTGCTTGTTCAGTGGTGGCAGAGACGGTCGGTTTGGGATGTCACTTTTACATGGCTGGCTTATTCTCAGTAAGTTTTGACTTTTCTATTTTAGATTTGTGAAAACAACAATGTGTTAATTTTGATGGTTCGATTATTGCATAGATGTTACGGTTCAAAATTAACTGAATGTGAGTTTTATTTACAACAACGTTAGCTAAAGCGCCGCCATTATCGTCTTCTATAAAGTTGAGACTGGTGGTTAGTCAAACATGAGAAGGGATTAAATGTAGTTATCCGCGTTCTTATAGAAAAAGTCACCCACACTGGTTAACTTCAAAATAATTTAATGTTAGCTGGCCATGATTAAGTGCTGGCTGCCTGTGTGAGTGCTGTTAGGCTTATTTAAAAGTGTCTAGTAGTTTTTATATCCAATGAAAATTTTGCAGCAATATTTATCAAAGCTAATCACCAAAGAATGTCAAAGGTTTTTTTTGGTATTGGTTATTTTTAGGTTTCAATGTCATCTTCTGTCATGCACATCCTGGTTTGTCATGTGATCCTGCCATATGCTCCCTTGTCTTGTGTTCTGATGTGTCATTGGTTTAGTAAACAAATATAAACTATTGCACAAAGATACTAATAAAATAAACAATGCTTTTCAGGTTTTTCAGGTAGGTCTAATGTATAGGCAATCAAATGTAAAATAATTGTATATTTCACTGTTTAAATGAAAGATTAATCCTTATTAAACTTACACAAGCTATTCAATCAAGAGCATTAAACAGAGTGTAGTTTACTGCGCCCCTTTAAGACCAAATGCAGGGATATGCTTAGATGCTTGGATTCTCATCAAGATTGACATGTTGACATGCTTTTTGTTCAATCAAGCGCAAGACTTGAAATATAACTCAATATTTGCCTGTATGTAAATATTATATATATATATATATATATATATATATATATATATATATATATATATATATATATATATATATATATATATATATATATATATATATATATATATATATATATATATATATATATATATATATATATATATATATATATATATAATATTTACATACAGGCAAATATTGAGTACATACACACATATATATACATACACACAGGTATATATATACACTAGTATATATGTTATATTTGCCATCAAATATGACTCAGAATTGTATAATATCAATAAAGTTCAACCAACTTTAATCAGCCCCCTCTTTACGTCCTGTTATTCCAAATTCCACTTCCTAAAGGGACTAATTCAATTTAAATTATAAGTCATGAATTTAAGGCATGCAGATTTTTTTTAAATCTTAATTTTACTTTAATACTTTAAATGTGTTTTTGTTGAAGAATGTAAAGTTGATGGTTAAAATGAAATCATAATCTCACACTTAGAGGATTTAAGTTTTATATTTGGGGCCTTAAAGTCAAATATTTTGAGAACCACTTTCTCTAATTCAATGTCAACATGAACAACAACACCAACTTACACTGTTCATCATGTGATCCCATACTTTTTGCGTTTTCCTTATCCTAAATCCTCAAGTTCTGCTCAGTAGCATAAACGTGCAAATGTAGGTATCTTGACATGCTGTCCTCTGCTTGAGTGTGACCTGAACAAAAAAAGAGTCGCTGGTACAGCTCCTCCAGCTAAATGGAGGTCAGTGGATGATGGCATCCATTACGGAAGCATTCAATATAAATGTCACCTGGCTGGCAAGCTTTTCCTATTCCCTAATGTGTATGTTCCAGAATAGAGAGAGAAGAAACTGGGAGGGGCATGGTGGGATATTGTGTTTTGTCTCCAGTTTTTTTTTTTAATGCTTAATTTTTAAATAGGTTTGTGTAAGACTGCCCACCAGGTGCCTATGTGGTGGGGCGGCTATTTATCAATGGAGACGGGAAGAGGCAAGGTGACACTGCATTAAGTCGACAACCTCACCTTGGATTTGTTCGAAACCACGATAGAGCACCCCCCCCCTCTCTCTCTCTCTTTCGTTTCTCCATCTTTTGTGAAGAGGCTGCTATCCTCTGGAGCTCTGGCTGCTAAAACAAGACTGATTGTAACTATTCATCATTTCACCTCAGCGCTACTCTAAGCAGAGTCAGAGCAGGCCAGAGGACTGGATGTGAGAATACAAGCCAGAGTCAGAACTTGGCTCTGTCATAGTATATAAACACTCACACGCTGTCACACATGGTAGCCACAAGCAGTCAATGCCAAGGCCCACTGAATTTTGATTGCTTTGCTTCCTTTAGAAAACAATGCAGTCCTGTCACCGAAAGAGGACAGAAAGACAGTAGTTTTGCAGGTTGTGAGGTAAAAAGAGATTTGAGCATGGGCGTGTTTAACAAAGACGGCTGGGATTCTTGGACACAACAGACCTGATTGTCAATCCTTGAGTTCCTGTTCTGTCACAGCAGCTCAGTGCTGTCATCCTTCACCTCAGTTAAAATTAACAGGTAATTTGTAAATGTCACTATGGGTTAGATGGCTCATTTTGTTTCTTGGTGTTTAATCCAAGGAACAGTGGCTAATTTTTCTTGTCTTCTTTTAATAAGTTGTTCATTTATAAATAGAATTACACAACGCAAAATGAATGAGGGGAAGTGATGTGGAGAAAGAAGCAGGGTTAGCAGGATCTCGCCGTCACCGACAAATTAATAACACACATCAGAACTGATGAATTCGACTATCCTGTGTTCTGTTAATGTTTCCTTTCAATACATGAGATTATGACCAGAAATGTAATTTCAAATATCTAAATTAATTTAGGCAACAGAGCAACACACACACACACACACACACACACACACACACACACACACACACACACACACACACACACACACACACACACACACACACACACACACACACACACACACACACACACACATTCTCTCCTTTTAATGAGTTTTGAGTTTAAAGAGTGTGAGTAATTAATGGAAAAGCTAAGGTAATGAATTCAAGGTAATTTTTCTTGCCTTTCATTTGTGGGTGATCAAAGATAATTGAAAGCAATTTAAGCATGATCTACTTTTATTTCTTTCAACAGCTTTAATTTGATCTTCGACTGAATGTTTCTCCACAGAAGAAAGCTCTAATTGTGAAGGCATAACCCTCAAACTCAGCCTCCCTGATATAATGGGTGTACTGTTAAGTCATGCATGTTTTGGTTAGATTTATTTTAAACAAAATGACAGTACAAATATTCAATTTCATTGATTTTTTTTGGAAACAAATGGGTCAATGACAAATCAATTCTTCTTTTAAACTACACTTTTTTTTTTTCTCCAGAAATATAATTTAAAATATTGGCAAATGCTTTAGAAATTTTGTATTTGTGTTTCAAGTGGTTTTCATGAAGAATGAAAAATATAATAACTGAAGTAACATAAAAAAAAAAAAAAAACATATTTTCCTTACACCTTGAATAGTGTACACATCTTTAAAAAACTTTTTAGAATATATTTTTCAATAGTAAAATGTATTTATTTATTTACAAATAAAATAAATTATTTATTCATAAATTGACATTGGCAGGAGGCCAATCAATTTGATCATAACACATTATGATTAATTATAAATAAATACATATAAATACCCATAATTCTCTATCGAGCTCACACACGCACACACACCTACACACACACACACACACACACACACACACACACACACACACACACACACACACACACACACACACACACACACACACACACAGACACACACACAGACACACACACACACACGATCATAACACATTATGATTCATTATAAATAAATACATATAAATACCCATAATTCTCTATTGAGCTCATTTAATTTAGTAACGTAGCCGACTTGTTACGGAGCCTAACAACTCAATACTACCTCCTGATCAAACTGTAAGAACGGAGGCCTCAGCAGGATAACTCTCTATAGCACGAGGAGGCCTAGCAAAGCTTCAGTTTAGGTGCATTAGCCAAGGAGGCTCACTGAGAGCCTAGCAACTTTGGTCCTGGCTGAGCTCATGGGATGGAAGTCTCAGCACTAAGTCCTACTCCTGTCAAGGTGTCTACATAATAGGGCCAGCAGCTTGACACAGTATCGGACAGAGCTCAGGGGAGCAGAGGCCTTTAACCGAATGACTCTCTATGGTAAGAAGAGACCTAGCAATGTTCCTAACCCAGAAGTACCAACTAGGTTTGCACAGAACCTGCCACTCAGTACCAATACTTAGCCAATTGCTCTAAGATTGGAAGCCTCAGCATTACGACTCTCTAAAGCAAGAGGAGGCGTAACTACATTCCACACTCAGCAAAGCTTCCAATGAGTCTCATGGAGAGCCTACAACTCGGAATTGCTATTCAAACAGAGCTCTAAGGAGTGGAGTCCTCGAAGGACGACTCTGTATAGTGAGAGGAAGCCTAGCAACACTTAAAGGCAGTAGCAAACCCTAACAGGTGCCATGATGAAATGATTATCAGTGTTATTCACTTCACATATCAGGGGTCATAATGTTATGCCTGATAAGTATATACAGTGCATCCGGAAAGTAATCACAGCGCTTCACTTTTTCCAAATTTTGTTATGCTACAGCCTTTTTCCAAAATGGATTGAATTCATTATTTATTTTCCTCAATTCTACAAACAATACCCCATTATGACAATGTGAAAGAAGTTTGAAATCTTAACAAATTTACTAAAAAAATAAATGTAATAAAATTAAAAAAAAAAAAAAATCACATGTATATAAGTATTTTCAGTCTTTGCTCAATACTTTGTTAAAGCATCTTTGGCACCAATTATAGCCTCATGTCTTTTGAGTATGATGTTACAAGCTTGGCACACCTATTTTTGAAGCAGTTTCTTCCATTCATCTTTGCAGGACCTCTCATGTTCCATCAGGTCGGATGGGGAGCGTCGGTGCACAGTCATTTTTAGATCTCTCCAGAGATGTTCAATCGTGTTCAAGTTTGGGCTCTGACTGAGCCACTCAAGAACATTCACAGTCACCCTTTAGCCATTCCTTTGTTTATTTTGGTTGTGTGCTTAGAGTCATTGTCCTGTTGGAATATGAACCTTTGATGAACCATTTTTTCCTCGATCCTGACCAGTCTCCCAGTTCCTGCCGCTGAAAAACATCCCCACAGCATGATGCTGCCACCACCATGCTTCACTGTAGGGATGGTATTGGTCAGGTGATGAGCAGTGCCTGGTTTCCTCCAGATGCTTGTCATTCAGGTCAAATAGTTCAATCTTTGTTTCATCAGACAAGAGTTTTTTTGTTTCTCATGGTCTGAGAGTCCTTCAAGTGCCTTTTGGCAAACTCCAGGTGGTCTGGCATGTACCTTTTACTGAGGAGTGGCTTCCTTATGTCCACTCTACCATACAGGACTGATTGGTGAAGTGCTGCAGAGATAGTTGTTCTTCTGGAAGGTTCTTCTCTCTCCACAGAGAAATGCTCGAGCTCTGTCAGAGTGACCATCAAGTTCTTGGTCACCTCCCTGACTAAGGCCCTTCTCCCCCAGGCAGTTGAGGGCAGCATGCTCTTGGAAGAGTTCTGGTTGTTCCAAACATCTTCCATTTATGGATGATCAAGGCCACTGTGCTCAATGGGACCTTAAATGCGGCAGTTTTTTTTTTAATGCAAATTATGTCCAATCAACTAAATGTACGACAGGTGTACTCAAATCAAGTTTTAGAAAACATATCAAACATGATCAGTGGAAACATGATGCACCTGAGCTCAATTTTGCGTGTCATGGCAAAGGCTGTGAATATGTGTGATTTTTTTTTCCTGTTTTTTTTTAAATAATTTACTAAATATTTCAAACAAACTTTTTTGTCATGAACAGTTTTTTTTTTATTTTTATACTGTTGTCTGAGCAACAGTTTTTGCATTCAAAAACATCATAACTAATAAGTAATAGGCTATTTTCTACACTGGTTTTGAGGGTCTCTCCTGAATGCTGGGTTTTGATGGGTGTGCCACACTGGAGACTTGGAAGTAAACGGATTGGATAAGATTTAAATATTTAATGAGCTTTTACTCACACAAGTGTGTTGCACCATTCGTGTCGGATCCAAAATAGAAGGCACAGCATTGTAGCATAGAAATCTAGACGCACCGTAGCGGCAACAAATTTATTCTGCCCACGAGTGTCGTCTAGCAACTCTCAATACCGGTGGGCGGGACCATAATGACGACGGGCCGAGTTGCGTTTGCGTGCTTCTAGTAAACACAGAAACTGGCGAACGCCGGTCTTTCGAATCAGCTCTGAACACAACTCTGGAATACTTGGAGTTAAGCTTTTCTCTGAGAAAAGGACAAAGAACGGCACTGAAGTCATTCTTAAAAAGGGAATATGTGTTCAGAGTTTTGCCGACCGAATACGGCGAATTTTTAATCTATCAGCTCCGCTTCACGTTGCTCTGGTTGGTTGTAGCGCTATTCTATCGCGTGCAGAGGGAGTTTGAAAGACAACCATTAATCCGGCCCCTCGGATTGAGCCCTGTCAATGGTGAGTTTCCAGACCAAACATCTTGATGTGGGTCTGGCTTGTCAGGCTAACAGCATTGTGTTTTAATCTCAATATGTCTGCAAATCCAGCCTTGTTTACAAACAATTCTGCAGTTAAATGAAGTGAACACACGTACAGTATGTCTTCACCACGTGAGCTGGAACTTCATTAAAAATAAATGAAGTATCACACATTCCTAATATTATGCTTATGCAGCGACTGTGTTCTTTTACAACCAGGAATATTGCAATATCTTGATGTCTTCTTCGGCATGTTTATTGCTGAACTAAACATGTTTTAAGAATTAAACATGCTTATTATTCTGTAGAGGCATTGTTTTGCCACAGGATAATGTCAGGATGAAGCACACAATCGTTTTCTGGGCCTGGTGTCTATAAACTTTTTTTTTTTTTTTGACAAACAAGGAAGTTCACGTTCAAGGAACTCGAGCTGCGTCACCGCTATGGGAACGCCTCTGCATGATTGTGTCGTGAAGCATGTATGTAATCAGTCCAATGGAGAGACCGAACGTCATAGGCGGGTGACGTCATCGACCCGGAAACTATAAAGCCTGCCGGCAAACACACGCCCCCAGCTTCTGTTGCCTTCAACAAGCGCTTTATGTTTCATTGTCCAAACTGTCTCTGTGTTGTGTCTGAGTTCAGACTTTGTTGTTTTTTCACAAAATACAGACATTACTGACAGTGAGAGATTATGGTGAACGAACAGTCATTCAGAAGGTGTGTTCCTCCCTGCTCACGCTTCCTTACGAGCGGGGATACACACCCGATGTGCGTTGTTTGTTTGGGTGAACAGCACGTGCAGTCGGCACTCGAGGGTGCCGGCTGCAAGTATTGTGAGGCTCTGCCTCTCCGTGTGCTGCGATCCCGCCGGGCGCTCTTTGAGGAGGGCGTACCGGCTCGCGTTCCCCGCGGCACTGGCTCCGCAGAGTACATCAGAGGCCTCAAGTGGGGCGAAGCTAGGCCAGTTGCTCAATGTGAAACAGTTTCAGAGGCTGTTGGGTCTCATAGCAGCAGCGTCCAATATCATTCCATGTGGCCGGTTGTACATGAGACCACTACAGTGGTGACTAAAAAACCAAGGGCTTTCCCCGAGGGGAAATCCTTTCCGTGTTGTGTATGGTGGTGTCTCCGCTCCTTGGTCATGCGGAGGGACCCTTGCTTTCTAGGCCAAGGCCCGTTACTGGGGGCACCATGCCAGCGGGTATCTCTGAGCATGGATGCCTCCCTTACGGGCTGGGAGGGGCGACCATGAGTGGTCGCTCGGTCCAGGGCCTATGGAAGGAACACCATCATTCGTGGCATAATTGTCTAGAATGCTGGCAGTATTTCAGGTGCTGAAACACTTCCTGCCGTATCTCAGGGGCCATCATGTGCTCGTTCACACAGACAGCACATCGGTGGTCTCCTATATCAACCATCAGGGAGGTCCGAGGTCACGCCAGTTATACAAGCTGGCGCGCCTTATTCCCCTCTGGTCCCAGTGGAACTGCTCTCAGTGAGGGCTATGTACATTCCTGGGCGGTTGAATGTGGAAGCAGACATCCTGTCGAGGCAGGGGCCGAGGCCCGGGGAGTGGAGACTCCACACTGAGGTGGTGGAGCTCCTTTGGGAGAGATTTGGCAGGGCTCAAGTGACCTGCTTGCCACTCAAGAGAATATGCATTGTCGTCTGTGGTTCTCCCTAGTGTCTCCAGTTCCTCTCTGACTGGATGCTATGGTACAGGAGTGGCCGAGGCTGCCTTTGTACAGCTTTCCCCCGATTGCTCTGCTTCCGGGAGTTCTAGAGAGAGTGCGTCGGGACGGGGCCCATCTTCTGTTAGTAGCCCCGTTCTGGCCAGGCCGAGTATGGTTCTCGGACCTTGTGTCTCTCCTCGACGGCTCTCGCCTGGAGATTCCGATCAGGAGGGACATTCTCTCTCGCCAGGAGTTGTGGAAACCATGGGCTTGGCCTCTGAGGGGGCCCAGCTCATAAATTCTGGTCTCTCAGCCGAGGTTGTTGTGACCATTCTACACTCTAGAGCTCCTTCCACGAGGAAACTGCACACACTGAAGTGGAGGCCCTTCACCTTATGGTGCAGAGATTGCCTGTGGGATCCAGTTAACTGCCCTGCGAGCGTGATGCTGGAGTTCCTGCAGGGGAGATTCTCTGCTGGGCTAGCTCCCCCCACATTAAAGGTGTACGTGGCGGCCTCAGGTGCTTTCCACACTCCTTTGGTGGGTTTTCTTGGGGCTACTCCCTCTGGTTACTCGTTTCCTTCGTGGCACTTGGAGGCTGAGGCCTGCAGTTCGCACCAGGGTGCCGACCTGGGATCTCTTGGTACTTCAAGGTCTTTCCGAGGCTCCCTTTGAGCCACTTGAGGAAGTTTCCGATAGGTTTGTTGTTCTAAAGACGCTTTTCTCCCTAGGAGTATAGGAGATTTACAAGCTCTCTCGGTGGCACCCTCGTGTCTGGAATTTGCACCCGGTATGGCCAAGGCCTTCTTATACTCTTGGCCGGGCTATGTTCCTAAGGCTCCTCGAACCTTTGTGCTGCAAGCCTTTGTCCTCCGTCTCGGGTGATGTCGGACCAGGACATCTTATCTGCTCATGCACTGTTTGTGCCTAGACACTTATGTCCACATAGCTGCCCTGTTGAGGAGAACAGTACAGTTATTTGTCTGTTATGGACCTTCCTCGGGGGAGTTTTAAAGCAGAGGAGCAAGTGGGTGGTCGAGTCCATCTCACTCGCTTATGTGGCGGTCGGGCAGCCTTCTCCTTTGGCTGTGCGGGCCCTCTCTTCCCGGGGTATGGCGGCCTCTCAGGCTCTCTTGGCAGGGGCCCCCCTGCAAGATGTATGTGATGCGGCAGGGTGGTCTTCGCCTCATACCTTTGTCAGGTTCTACGAACTAGACATAATTTCTACTCCTGGGGCTCGGGTGCTCGCTCCTTAGACAATTCAACAGGCGGGCACCCAGCTCGTATGGGGATGTGGGTATTATCGTTCCCATAGCGGTGACACAGCTCGAGTTCCTTGAACGGGAATGTCCCAGTTACGTCTGTAACCTTAGTTCCCGGAATAGGAACGAGACACTGCGTCACCCGGCCATACTCCCCACATGCCCTCTAGCGGCTTGTTTCAGGCCTTCTCAGAAGCTGGGGGCGTGTGTTTGCCGGCAGTCTTTATAGTTTCCGGGTCGATGACGTCATCCGCCTATGACGTTCCATCTCTCCATTGGACTGATTACATACGTGCTTCACGACGCAATCAAGCAGAGGCATTCCCATAGCGGTGACGCAGCGTCTCGTTCCTATACCGGGAACTAAGGTTACAGACGTAACCGGGACGTTTTCAGCTCTGAAACATACAGGATATTCTTATATTACCACAACCTTTTCAAAAGCTCAAGGGAAAGTTGATTTCTCAATTAATCACCCCTTTAACGTTGCAATTATTGGGTATTGGTTGTTGAATTGAGGAAAAAAAATATGAATTTAATCAATTTTGGAATAAGGCTCTAACAAAAAAAGAAAAAAGAGAAAAAGTGAAGTACTGTATATATCAAGGCAAGGCAAGGCAAGGCAAGTTTATTTATATAGCACATTTCATACACAATGGCAATTCAAAGTGCTTTACATAGAAAGGAATTAAAATAGGGCTAAAAAATGCATAAGAAAAAGAAACAATGTAAAGATAATTAAAAATAATAAAATGAAGATAAAAGAACAGGTAAACTAAAACAGTTATAAAAATAATTTAAAAAATGATGCATAGATAAGGTGCAATCAGTCGGACGTACAGTGGCACAGTGCTCATTCAGTAAATGCACAGCTAAACAGATGTTTTTTGAGTCTGGATTTGAATGTGGCTACTGTTGGAGCACATCTGATCTATTCAGGAAGCTGGTTCCAACTGCGGCTGGCATAATAGCTAAAGGCAGACTCTCCTTGCTTTGAGTGAACTCTTGGTATTTCTAACTGACTTGATCCTGCTGATCTGAGTGATCTGTTGGGTTTGTATTTAATCAGCATATCTGCGATGTATTGAGGTCCTAGGTCATTGAGAGATTTATAAACAAGTAGGAGTACTTTAAAATTGATCCTAGATGTAACTGGAAGCCAGTGTAAAGACCTGAGGACTGGTGTGATATGGTCATATTTTCTGGTTCTACTCAGAATCCTGGCCGCAGCGTTCTGTATGAGCTGCAGCTGTCTAATGGTCTTTTTGGGAAGGCCGGTAAGAAGGCTATTACAATAGTCCACCCTACTGGTGATGAAAGCATGAACAAGTTTCTCTAAGTCTTGCCTGGAGAAAAAACATCTAATCCTTGCAATATTTTTCAGATGATAGTATGCTGATTTAGTTATTGCTTTGACATGACTACTGAAACTCAGGTCTGACTCCAAAATCACACAGCGAGTCAATGGGGCTGTAGTCATTGGGTGACAGTGCTAAGTAGAGCTGGGTGTCATCAGCATAGCTGTGGTAAGCAATATTGTTCTTTTTCATTATTTGGCTCAGTGGCAGCATATACAGGTTAAACAGGAGAGGTGCTAGAATTGACCCTTGTGGGACTCCGCATGTCATGGACGTCCACTCAGACTTATGGTCACCTATACTCACATAATAACCTCTCCCTTCTAAGTATCTCCCTTCTAAGTATCAACCTGATCACACATAAATGCGTATAAATAGTACGACAATGTCGTGGAATGTATACATCAAAACTCATTTTGGCGTGCATATGATATGCTGTTTTTTGCGTGCATATGATACGCACTTTATAGCGTATATACACTGTCAGAAAAAAGGGTACGGGCAAGGTACATTTGTGAACACTTAGGGTACAAATGGTGAAGTTGTACCCTCAATGGGTCATAATTACACCTTATGGTACTCATATGTACCATTTTGGGGATAAAAAGGTACACATATGTTCCCAACTGTCAAAGGGTCCATGTTTGAACCATTAAATCCACAAACAAAGGTACAATTGCATGTGTGACAAAATGAGTAAGCCAAAGTGGATGAAACAGTAAAAGCTTATTACAGGCTAAACATCCACAGTGATCTGATTTGAACAATTCAGTGAACAAAACATTATTCAACCACAAATAGATTCAACATTGAGCAAGAGATTAATTTTCATATAGTTTTGGTTATTTGGACGAGATATACAAAATATAAAAATATATATTTAAAAGCCCACATCTTTGATGAATATTCTGTACATTTTGCGCATGACATTTTATTGATTATACAAAGTATAAAGATAATAACTTTTAAACATAAAGCAACTTTGTTAAAGTAAGCCTGAATTTTGTATTGTAATTTTAAACTGATATAAAAGCTGTTTTAAGTTCTTCTATTAATATAACGTTAAACAAATACATGCACGTAATTTTCGTAGCAAACGCACAATGTAGATGAAACTATTTAACGTTTATTTAACATGGATAATGGATACTATTATATGGATACTTTATGGATACTTTTACATTGTCTCAAAGTTCAAGCACGCATATTTGCTGCGAGTCCTCTTTAAATTCGTGTTGTCCAATGGGATTGTAGCCCGCGCGCACCGCGCAGTGCATGCGCAAAGAAGTTGAGCTTGTGCACGACGGTTCGACAATATGGCTCATTTCTGAATCTGACGCTGTTGATGGAGGGTTTTCTTCAAAAAATGGAAGAATCTGGAATACATGTTACTGAAGACGAAGCACAGAAATTCAGAGGTAAGTTTAGGTTTAAGTAACTTTACAGTGAAAATTATTGGTTACCTTTCGAATCATGTTCACCTTCACATTGCCTCTGTAACGTTTAACGTTAGGCCTGCCTGACGCGTGAGGGAAAAATTTATTCGAAAACACTGACCTGACAAACCAACGCATTGTTATGTTTTTTTAGTTTATTGTTGTTATTACAATTATTTTTAAACATAAATTAAGATAACTTATACTCTACCGCGAGACATTGCTCAATGTGTTGTGAAAAAAAGCAATGAAACGGCCATATAACGTTAACGTTAACAGATTTAACTACCGCGCTTTGTGTGAATAGACTTTTCTATTCACTAAAGCTGGGTCTCAATAAGTAACGTAACCCCAGATTTTTTAATTCAGTTTCCCAGCATTGTCTTACTACAGTAACGTTAACGTTAATACGTGTTCTCTGTGGATGCAAGCGAAAGCCTGTCTGGGTTAATTTTAACGTGTCTCTTGGTCAGTCTAAAATCATATGCCTTACGAATATTATCGAAGTTGATTTTATATCAGTTTTATTCTATAAATAACGCAAACATATGTCCACGTGAGTTATAATCATTTAGTCCTGACAGTCATGCAAGAGCGAACAACGTAAGCAGCAGTCAACTGAGGCGAGTGCCCGGAATTGTGCCTTGGACGGTAGACATCGAGCCCTTCCAAGGACAGCAAGTGAAATTAGTTTACCATTATTAAGCAGAACTGGTTACGGTAACTAGTGAAATAAGTTTCTAGTCTTTGAGCTGCTAATTTAAAGGATTTTGCCTCTACTCTCACTCTCGGAAAAAAGTTAATTTATCTGTTAACGTTACTACGTTAAAAGGTACATATCAGTACCTTTTATATTTTGTACCTTAGGATACTACTCCAGTGATATATTTGTACCTTTTCTCAGTGTGTACAAGTAGTGTTATTATGTATTTTTCTAAATTACAGTTGATTTTTATATACTGCTGAATGGTTATTGAAAAAGACATTGTTTTTATTGTTGATGTTAAAACATCCAACTCACTGATAAATCAAAAAAAATTTTTTTTTTAAATTTCAGTAAATGAGGTAGATGGAGAAGCAATAGAGTGTGGCCTACAGATAACATGATCTCTCATTTATTTAAAGGCTCCTTTAAAAAACAAATTTTTACATGAGGTGAAGGAGATGAGGGGACACTAACATTAGAACCAGTGCCGGCAGAATCCTATCAACAAACTTCGATTAAAGAAATGTAAGTATAACATTTTTTGTGTAGTTTTTGTATTATATTTGCCTTATGTTTAGTGATCAACCGATATTGATTTTTTTTCAATATCACAAGACTGTGCTTCTCAGCGCTGTCAAAATAAGTAACATCGACCAGCCAGAAAACGTACAAGCCGATGGTGAAATTTATAAAGGCCAATTTTCAGACAATGTCTGCTTTGTCAATACATCAGCCGACCACTACTTATCTTCATTGGTACATTAGTAACCGTATGCATGTGTCACATTAGAAAATTGTTCAGCATTGTGGCTAATCATCAGTATTACTACTAATGCAAGTTTTTAACTACTACTCCACCCTCACTGCAGAAATGCAACTAGAGGAAGACTGCCTGCTGGATTTGCCATTCCAGTCTTTTCTGGAGATCTTCAGGCCAAGCTTGATTACAAAGAACAATGCCAGAAGGATAGACACAGAATCATCAGAGTTCTTCATGATAGAACACACAATGTAAGTCAGCAACTTGTAAAGCAACATAAATATTTTGAATGCATATGTGTGAAACAGTGCTTTGTTGACATGGATTTGAAGTATTTGTTACTTAAGTAATAAGAATTAAAAATGTTTTAGTTTTTTTCCAATTGATTTTAAATTAATCTTTTAGGTATCTAACAAATGCAGAATATGTGCAGGTTGCAAAATAACTTATTGTGAAATACCCTTTTCTAAAGGATATTGAAGGGAACGGCTATGTAAGTTACAAGGAATGGTAGACTTTACATCATGTGAAATGATTTTACCAGTGTAAATATTAGTTCCTTAAGGTTATTGTTCCATTTATTAATTGGTCTTAGATTTTGTTTACATCTTAGCTATTCTAATTGACAGAAAGTGGTAGATTCTGTTTATATGCATTCAAAGTATCTTGCCTGTATTAACTATACCATATTTTTCCCACATGTGTTAGGACACTTGGCACCAGTCCCTCAAGCGCAAATTTAAAGCTGAGCGTGCAGCTCTGGTCCATGAAGATGAGGTAAGAAAGAGTAAGGAGAAGTTTGGGCACAAAAATGTGAGACTCCCTGTACAATCTCCAGCAGCATTTTGCAGATCTGAGTCAGGGGTAAGTGGATTCCTGTAGTTAAAATTGGTTACTAAACAAGAGCTAAATATAATTTGACAACTAAAGAATAATTTAATTAAAAATTATACAATAGGTTGTCTGCCTTCAGGTCATGAATAAAGACTTAATTTAACTATGTCTTCTCTTCTGTATCCATCTCATGTGCTGTTTACATTCAGCATTTCCAGGTTCTACTTCAGAATTCCAACTCTTTATTGGCCGACGCTTTTAAAGGGTTAGTTCACCAAAAAATAAATTTGATGTCATTAACTCCTCTCCCTAATGTCGTTCCACACCCGTAAGACCTCCGTTCATCTTCAGACACAGTTTAAGATATTTTATATTTAGTCTGACAGCGTATGCAAGTGTATGCACACTATACTGTCCATGTCCAGAAAGGAAATAAAAACATAATCAAAGTAGTCCATATGAGACATCAGTGAGTTAATTAAGCAGCTCTTGAAACATCAAAAATACATTTTGCTCCAAAAACTACGACTTTATTCAGCATTGTCTTCTCTTCCCTGTTTGTTTTCAATCCTCAAATAAAGATTCAATCAGTTATGAATCAGTGAATCGATTCGGATCAGCAAAGTCACGTGATTTCAGCAGTTTGACACGCGTTCCAAATCATGATATGTATTTTCGATTCTAAAAAGAGATTCTAATTAACCCACTGATGTCACATCTGGACTACTTTGATGATGTTTTTATTCCCTTCCTGGACATGAACAGTATAGTGTGCATACACTTGCATACGCTCTCAGACTAAATATAAAATATCTTAAACTGTGTTCCGAAGATAAAGAGAGGTCTTACGGGTGTGGAACGACATTAGGGTGTCATTAATGACATAAATTTAATTTTTGGGTGAACTAACCCTTTAACCTGAGCAGCATGTCGCATACATGTGATGCTGACTCGGGATTCAGCCAATACTGAGCCAGCATTCAGATGTAGAACCTAAATGGAAGTGCTGAATGTAAAGGGCACATGAAACTGACACAGAAGAGAAGATATTGTTGAATAAAGTCATTAATTTTGTTTTTGCGCACTAAAAGTATTCTTGTCGCTTTATAAACTTAAGGTTTAACCATTGACATGGAAAGAACCATTTGCATAGTATTTTTTTTAAGGAATTCATTGTGCATTCTTTAATTGAATATCTCTGTAAGGTAAAGAATTAGTGAATGGAATCATGTGTTTTTGAGGTTTAACTGTTGTTGTTATTATTATTTACTTTTTTTTAACATTTGATCCAATAGGCGATTGCTTTCATTGGTGAGGATGCATCCTCTGAGGGTCCTGTGAATGTCCTACATATCCAGTAAAGCAAGATGCGATCAAACACTGCTGTGGTCAATGACCGAATGCAGCAGACTTTTGCGTGCGAAGACGGGAGATAAGAGATGGAATGACTGGAGCATATCCTTAAGAAATATCCTTTCTTAAAAACAACCTAGAGGGTCAGTGATATCACGGATTTTAAATCAGTTTGCAGCTTAAAATAAATGTTGAATGTCGTTATAAACAAAGTATGCAAAAATGTTAATTTACAGTTTGTAAAATTGTTGTAATTTTCAAAACCTTCAGGTGATGAAATATGTCCATTCAAGCTTAGAAATATTTGAGACAAAGAATATTAAAATTACTGATTTGATTTTAAAGTATTTTTAGTTCATGTGAATGATTAACTTTTTCATTCTGTCAATTTTCAGTTGTGTGATGAAGTTCTTCATCTGTCAGTTTAAGCCAGCGATTCAAGGATGGCTTTACCAGTATTGTGACAAAGGTGCTTGAGCTTGTTCAAAGAAATGCTCCATTGGCCAAAGTCTACAAAGATGAAGAGATGCTTGCAAAAGAACTACCAGGTATTGACATAAAACATAGTGGTTTTGAGCAATTACGGATTAATGTGCCCAAGCGACCATGTGCATGTTACTTTCAGTTTATATAGATTTAGTGATTTAAAAGCCCAGCTGGTGATACTGGTATTACTGGTGTTGTCACACGTCATTAACCTGTGGGAAAATTTCCTCACTGTCACATCCCTAATTCAAGTCAACCATAAAAAGATAAGAATTTTTTTAACTCAAAAACATTCAACTCTGTGTTCGTGCTGCTTCGCTGAGCCAGAGAGAAAAGTTTTAAACCACACAGGATATAAATAATAGTGATCAAAATAGAGCAAACCACCTTTTGAAATTAACGGTTGTATCGTTTACATATTACGCAATCAAGTGACCGTTAGAAATGTTTTGTCAATAAATCATTCATTCAAAAGATTCTTCAAAAACACTGATTCATCCAGTTATAAAACGTATTTATTAATGATTCATTGAATTTATTCAAAACCATTTTTTTAAATAATTATTAGGATTATTAGATTATTGGATTATTAGGCTGCTGTCACTTAAGGGTTAGTAAAAAAAATTATATTAATGTTACATTTGTTGATATTTCCAGTTAATGTGTTTTTGTTTTGTTTTTAAAATTTCTGAACTATGACTTACAATGAATAAAGGAAACCACTTTTGGGAGGGTATAAATTAATATGAAAGCAGGAAGTTTATAATATTACATTATTGAGGAGTGTGTTATCTATTTTTATTACAGATTCTGACTTTCGTGCAGCACTTTTAAAGCACTGAGAAAGCTGAGAGCTTATTCGCATTGAGAGGTATGGAACCATTTGTTAAACTCACTTTTTAATAATCTGATACATGTCCTGTTATAAAGTTCTGATAGTTATTGAATTGTTTAACTGATAGATGTTTAACACGTTCTTTATTTTTCCTTGCAGTGTGATGCTGATACGCCATACCCAACCATACATTTGGTAGACACTGACTTGAACCCTCTTGGAGAGAGCCATTTTCCAGTCAAAGTGGAGGTGTGCAGGGGAAATAGGAGTTGAAGAAGGGACAATTGCAGCCTTCAGTGCCTACTATCTTTTAAACATGGCTCATCCACCCTACATGAAGAATACACTGACCTTCCTGTAGCATGCCATAGCAAAGATTGGTGAGGTGGGTGGCAAGCCCCTTCCAATAACTGTCACCCGAATAATCAATATCCTGTACTAAAAGAGACTACGTTGTCTTTGCTCCCATTAGAGCTACAGAAAATTCTTACAGATACTGCATTTAGTGAAATGTGTTTGTGATTAAATGTTTTAAGGGTATAAAGTTAAAATGAATTTACTGTTGAAAAAAGATTGCTTTGATTTATTGATGTTCAAAACATTTTAGAACATGTAGACTGTAATAGAAAATGTTAAAGGTCCCGTTCTTCGTGTGTTTTCGAAGCTCTGATGATGTTTACAGTGTGCAATATAACATGAGTTCATGTTTCGTAAAAAAACAGTATTTTTCACACAATTTAATTATCTACACACTGCTGTTTTCTCTGTCCTAAAAACGGCCTGATGATTTCCTTGTTCTATAAAGTCCCTCCTTCAGAAACGCGTAACGAGTTCTGATTGGGCCAGCGCTTCCTGTGTTGTGATTGGACAGCAGCTTAGCGCACTTTGCCCGGAAAGGTCCCACCTCTTACCTTAATGGGGAGATGCATGTGCTGAATGCGCGCTCTTCTCCACGTGGGAGAGCAACGAGACCACGCCCCCTATTTTGTGTTCTTGTGGGCGGAGGGTTAGTCAACAAACGGTTTTAGTGACGTCATTCCTGAAGGAAGTGCAGCGGTGTAGTCCAAACCAGCCGTTCGCTGTAGGCTTTGAAAGGGAACTTCTGTTAAATAAAATATCTCTCTTGGCATTGAACTTTGAGCTTTATAATTTTTCAGGTATCATTTATGCTCTAACAGCAACATTACACACTAACTAAAGTTTGAAAGATGGAATCGCAAAGAAAGGGACCTTTAAAATGAGATCTAGTACTGTTTTTAAAAAAAATGAAATAACTTTGTTAATGTTACTTGTGTTATTACGGTTAAAATGGTATGTACTGATTTTGAAAGCTTAATATTATTTATATGAAGTTAGTATAAACCTAACAGTAAAATTGCTTAATATATAAGCATCCTGTAATGACTGTGAGAATAATATGTGATAAAATGTTAAGGGTATAAAGTTACAATTAATTAACTAATGTTAATAAATTAATGTACTGTTGAAAAAAGTGCAATATATGTATCCTGTTGTGACATTGTGATTGCTTGAAACCTCTTCTGAAAATGTGAGAATTTAATAAATGTGATTAAAATTATTCTGGCCTTTTTAATGTGCAAAATAGAGTACAAATTTGCCATCACAAGGTACAAAATGCTTGTCACTGGGGCAGTACCCTTAAAAGGACAAATATGTACCTTTTTTAAAGGTACATTATAGTACCATGCACTATAAGGTACAAATTTGTCTTCAGAGGTACATATTTGCCTTTGAAAGGTACATACTGCAAGGGTACAGATTTGTACCCATGTATAAGGGTACAACGGGTGTACCCTTGAGGGTACTGCCCCAGTGACAAGCCATTGTACCCCAAAAGGTACAAATTTTGCACATTTTTTCTAACAGTGTATGACACGCTCTCTTGGGTAGGTTTAGGGTAGTGTGGTGGGAGGTTCTTATGTATAATATGTCATAAAGTGCGTATCATATGCACGCGAAAAACAGTGTATCATATGCACGCCAAAATGAGGTTTGGCGTATACATTCCACGAACATTGTACTATTTATACGCATTTTTCGTGAGATCCGGCTGGTGTATATATATATATATATATATATATATATATATATATATATATATATATATATATATATATATATATATATATATATATATATATATATATATATATGTGTGTGTGTGTGATATCTTTGACCCAAATACTGTATACATCCACTACAATCCATTCCAATGTGTTTATGAATTCTGATAAAAATAAATCATTATAACGGGTAACATCACATTAAATCCATAAGATCTAAAGCACTAAAGCGACTTAAGCAGTTACAATGGGATTACTGTAAATATTATAGTATTTATGGTGTACAGTCATCCTAATGAGGTCTACTGTTCTGATGGTGCACTTATATACAGTGCCAACAGAGAGTGATTATACAGCTTTAGCAAAAATATCCTTGATAAACCGTATTATTTTAAACCATCTAAATAATCTACCTCTGATCCACAGCCAGTAGCCACACTTTTCCTGCATCCTGTATAAATCTGTATCGCTTAGAAACACTCCAAGAGACATCTTGCTTTGAGTCAGATTTGATGTTACTTTTTTTATAAGCAGCATCTGAGGATGCTTATCTCCATACACTCTTTATTTTTGAAAAAGGTTATTCATTTATATAGATGTGCTGACATTATTGTACAATCACTTTGAATCAGTGTTAACATTATGAAGTTAACATTAGTTCAAATGAATCCAAAACCTGGGTCTCTTTTCCTCAGTTTTGTACAATATATCACAGAAAAACTTTTTCTGTGAGCCTACTTAGTAACCAATTTGCAAGTGAATAATAATAATAATAATAATAATAATAATAATAATATATTTTATTATTGTGTGTGTGTGTGTGTGTGTGTGTGTGTGTGTGTGCCATTCACTGTAAACTCGAATAAGTTACAAGAACTCAAAAAAATTGAGGCAATCGGTTGCTTAGTTGCAATCTAAGTTGATTAACTTAAAAGTCATCATTTTCCAGAACTTAAAAAGTTGGATTACCTGCTACTTGTACCTTTTGATAACAATTACATTAAAGTGCTCATTTAGCTCAACTCAAATATTGTTAATATGACTTACCATTTTCTGTTAAGGGAACTTAATTATTTTTAGTTATTATAACAAAGTTTTGAGTTTTCACAGAACTTTAGACGAGGCGAAAAGGACCACCTATTGTAAATGTCCTCCAATCAGTGAATTAGTTCTCTTGTTGCCAGACAGAACTCCTTGAATGGCCAATCACATCAAAGCAAGACTAGAGCGAGCTATTTTAATTATTTATGATTTTGAGTTCATACAACTTGAAATCTTAAGTTTATGTATTTAATTCCTGGCATGTAATTACTTATTTCTATTAAGTTATATTTAATTTATGCTTTTAAGTTATGCTTACTTATTCACAAAAATGTTCCATTTAATCAAAAAAATATTACTCAAAACTCAAAAGGAAGACCATGTTACATCAACTTGAAATAATTAAGTTAGTAGAACTTTTTCTAAAACTTTGAGTATATACTACATAATCTATTTAATTAATTTGAATGTTCAGGTTTAAAGTGTTCATTAGAAATGTTGGCCCATATTGATGGGATAGCATTTTGCAGTTGATGGAGATTTGTGGGATGCACATCCAGGGCACGAAGCTCCCGTTCCACCACATCCCAAAGATGCTCATTGTCATGTTCAAGAAACCAATTTGAAATGATTCGAGCTTTCTGACATGGTGCATTATCCTGCTGGAAGTAGCCATCAGAGGATGGGTACATGCTGGTCATAAAGGGATAGAAATGGTTCGAAACAATGCTCAGGTAGGCCGTGGCATTTAAACGAGGGCCAGTTGGCACTAATGGGCCTAAAGTGTGCCAAGAAAACATCCCCCACACCATTACACCACCACCACTGGCCTGCACAGTTGTAACAAAGCATGATGGATCCATGTTCTCATTCTGTTTACACCAAATTCTGACTCTATCATCTGAATGTCTCAACAGAAATTGAGACTCATCAGACCAGGCCAATTTTTTTACAAATTGTAGCCTCTTTTTCCTATTTGTTTCCTATTCCCGGTGGGTCTTCTGCTGTTGTAGCCCATCCAACTCAAGGTAAGTTGTGGCTTCACAAATGCTTTGCTGCATACCTCGGTTGTAACGAGGGGTTATTTCAGTCAAAGTTGCTCTTCTATCAGTTTGAATCAGTCGGCCCATTCTCCTCTGACCTCTAGCATCAACAAGGCATTTTCGTCCACAGGACTGCCCATGTACTGGATGTTTTTCCCTTTTCACACCATTCTTTGTAAGCCCTAGAAATGGTTGTGAAAATCCCAGTAACTGAACAGATTGTGAAATACTCAGACCGGCCCGTTTGGCACCAACAACCATGCCACGCTCAAAATGGCTTAAATCACCTTTCTTTCCCATTCTGACATTCAGTTTGGAGTTCAGGAGATTGTCTTGACCAGGACCACACCCCTAAATTCATTGAAGCAACTGTCATGTGATTGGTTGATTAGATAACTGCATTAATGAGAAATTAAACAGGCGTTCCTAATAATCCTTTAGTTGAGTGTAAACCATTATATCTTGTAACCTTATAAAGACATTTTCAAGTTTACCATTTACCAATACCATTTTTTTTCTGTTTAAATCTTACAAATGAAACCATGTAGGCCTTACTGGCACTCTTAAAGCATGGCGTACTGATGCACATGTAAATATAAATGTTGTCTTTTCCTCTGTTGTTTATGTACAAAAGGAAAATCTATCCACTCTAGAAATGAAAGGAAAATACACATAAATAACATTTCTCTTTAGATTTCCCTTCAGGTGCCCTAGTTTCCCCTCATCCGTGTATAAAACCATGCTCAGTTTTTCCTTCTGCTTGGGGTGTAATTAGTATATGTGTGTTCTGTCGGGTATGATAGCTTGTCTCTGCTCAGGAGGTGGACCGATAAATATTTATATTACAAAGGGAGACGCCACACCAAGCCTATTAATGAAGACACCATATACAGCCATCTTAGCCATGTATGCACATAGGTATCAGCCCATTTGTCAAGCCATGAGAGCTAATTATCTCCTACCAGGCGATGTTTTCCTCATCCTGAGAGCCTCACTTCCATGTATTAGGACATGCGTGGTCAAGCCAGCTCCAAATATCACCTCCATGCTCATGAATGCATTAAATAATTTTGGGTTGCTGGTAATATTATTAAAATGAGGGGAAGGCTGAATCCTGAATCTGAATTTTCTGCCGTCTTATTCAGCCTGGATGGAAGAGACACCAGTGTTTATTGATGCTATTAATCAAAGTAGAAGATTCATTTAGCCACTTTGGCACACACTGTAATGGGAGCTTTGATTGCGTGGAGTGACAGGTGTAAGGGTGACTCATGTTATATCCTCCTGTACTTCCTCTGAGATATGACAGAGAAAGCAAGTTTCTGATTCTGCCTTAGTAAAAAATCTGATCTGGATGGTGTGATGGTCTTATTCTTCCACCTCTCTTTCTCTTCCTTGAAATTTTGGGTCTTCTTCACAGCATGTGATAGGAGGGCATTTTTTTGGCATCACCAAACTCATTACTGCCAGACAAACACAGAATGCAGATCTCTGCTAACTTAATAATATTGTCGTGGTTTCACGGATGGGAGATTAATTAAATCTGAACCAGCTGTAATTAAAGAAAATAACCCTCCAAATGCATCTTTACATTGTGGAATTAAGGCATTGCTTCATTGCTTCAACACAAGCAGAATGTACACTGTCATTCAAAAGAAGTGTTCTCTTTTTTGGGGAAATACGCTAATTATACAATCTTATTAAAAATAACTGTTTACATGAAATATATTTTAAAATGCAATTTATGCCTGTTATGGCAAAGCTGTATTTTTAGCAGCCATTACTCAGGTCTTCAGAAATCCTTCTGATATGCTGATTTAGTGCTCAAGACCGCCCCCCCCCCCCCACACACACTGTGTATGTATTTATTTATGTCACTTTATTTTACACAAATATTAAAAATAAAGTGTATATTTTATACGCTTTATTTATGTCGTGTCACTGCCATTCATAAATCCTTTCCTGTGGCCTCATGGGATAGTAAAGTGTCCATCGTATGCACAATTCAGAATCTTGCCGGAAAAAGTAGGTCACCTGGACACTTTTTGCGTACTCTTTTATGAGTACTTTGAATTCGGATACATGTCTTTTGTATATCTATCAACACAATGCATATCAATAGTACGAGTGTGCAATCCTGTGGAATGTATGCGCTAAAATGGGTTTTGGCATGCATATGCTACGCCGTTTATCGCGCCGTTTATCACTTTATGGCGTGCATATGATACGCTCTTGGGTAGGTTGGGGGTGGTGGGGTGGGTATCAATAAAGTGCGTATCATGCATGCGAAAAGCCGCATACCATATGCATGCCAAAACCCATTTTGGCATATACATTCCACGAGATTGGACACTCGTGGAATACGCTTTTTCGTGAGATCGGGCAATTTTGGATGCAGGCTTTGTCACTGGCTGAATTTGAAATCGTCCTCTAAACCCTCATTCACTGTTCCCTACATTAGTCTACTATTATAGTTCACCTGAATAAGTAAATGAAAACAACTGAGTAAATTCGGACAGCCACTGTGTGTATCTCGGCTGTACACTTGTTCCCTTTCGAAAGGGAACTCGAGCTGCGTCAGCTGACGCTATGGGGAACGCCTCCAGCGTGACCGGTGTCTGAAACGTTTATCCAATCACATCAGTCCTACTGACCGGCGACAGCCTCTGACGTCATAGACGTGCGACCAGGAAGTATAAAAGGGCGCCTTGCAAACACAACCGCATCCAATTCGTCTTCAGGGACTGTTTGTCTGATTCGAGAGGAAAAAAGCATCATGTCTAAGCGCACGCACAAGTCAAAGCACGGCTTCAGAAAGTGTGCAGACCCGTGTCCCAGGTTCCTCACACCTGAGGACACACACACACTCTGCGTGTTCTGCCTGGGTGAGGAGCACGCACGGGAGGTGCTGGAGGAGAGTGCCTCCTGTGCGAACTGTGAGCGTCTGTCACTGAAGACGCTCCGCTCTCGTCTGGCCCTCTTCTCGAGGGAAGAGGGTCCAGCGGCTGGGAGTGGTCCCGCTTCGGCCGAGGCCGAGCGGCGACTTATGTCCTGGGGCTCCCAGCTGGATCTGGCCCGCCGTCTAGAGACGGAGGTTGTGCTCAGCGAAGGGCCAGATCACGAGGGGCGGCCGCCGGAGGAGGAGTTGGGTGATAACTCCTCCTTATCGTCGGCCGAGGAGCTCCCGCATCAGCAAGGGATGGAAGTGGAGGGTGGTGAAGCGGCCGAGGCCGAACCCTCCCAGCCATCCTGCCCCGTGTACGGGGAGCTGTTGGAGGTTATGGAGCGGGCTGCCGGGCGGCTACAGTTGCCGTGGCGGCGCGCTAGGGGAGAAGCCGCTCGTCCAAATCGCCTGGACGATCGGTTTCTCTCCGGCCATAACCCCCCGGCTCTTGGGAGCCTTCCATTCCTCCCCGATCTCCACGAGCAGATCGCGGGGGCATGGAGAACCCCGTTCTCGGCTCGCTTATTCCGCCATCAGCGGGCGAATTTCGCTGATGTGGAGGGAGTGGCCGAGGCGGGGTACGTGTCGATGCCGCCGGTTGATGAGACGTTTGCGAACTATCTCGCATCCGGCCGGGCATCGACGTTGAGAACTCCCACCCTGCCGTCTAAGCCGTTGAGAACGACCTCACGGTTAAACGGCAGGGCGTACACGTCAGCAGGTCAGGCGGCGGCGGCGCTGCACACCATGGCGGTGTTGCAGGCTTACCAAGCCGACCTGCTGAGGGACCTCGATCAGGGGGAACGCCAGGGTGGCCTACCCCCTGAGGCGATGGCTGAGCTCCGCCGCACCACAGATTTAGCTCTCCGGGCCACCAAGCAAACAGCAGTCGCCATCGGACGGTCGATGGCGGCTATGGTGGCCACGGAGAGACATCTGTGGCTGAACCTTGCGGACATCGGGGGGAAAGAGAGGTCCTTTCTCCTCGATGCCCCGGTTTCGCCCTCTGAGCTCTTCGGCACCTCCGTCGAGGCGGTGGTGGGAAGGTTTAGAGAGGCGAAGGCGCGCTCAGCGGCTTTTAAAACCTGCATCCCACTGAGGTCCGGGGCCGCGCCCAGGCAGGCGGGTGTCCCTGGTACGTCACGGTCTGAGGACCGGAGACAAGACCAACGAGCGAGCGTGGCCTCTCGGGCGCCCCCTCCATGGCGGAGTAGGGCGCAAAAGAGGCGGGACACCCGGAACTGGAGGAAGGGTGCCGGTGCCGAAGACCGGAACCAGCGTAGGCGGGGGGAAACTCCGCCTACGAGGGCGAAGCGGAGGTAGTAGGTGAGCCCTTCCTTCCACCCTTTTCCTTGGCGCTTGACATCAGGCCGGGCGGGGCCAATGATGAGCGGACGTGAGACTCTGACGGCCCGTCTGGTCTGGTGAGCAGGCGCCCCCGTCAGGTTTGGGGTGCGTTCGTTTATGAGCTTATAGAGAAGTTATCATAAGCACTAGAAGCGGAAAAGTGGCGTTTTCCTTGTGTGAAAGGAGTCGTCTGAGTAAACTCGACCGCTTCCCTGAGTGGGCATGAGGAGGAAGATTCAGCGTTGGACGCCTCATCGGGAAACAACCCTCGGGGTCCGCGCAATGGATACTGTGAGTATATGCCTGTGCACGGATGTCATCACGCGCCGGTGGACAGCGGGTAAGCCTCAGTATGAGGGACGTTTTATGTTCTTAAAATGCTGTGTGCTCCCCGCCGAGGGTGTGTTGTACGGTGTCCCCGTTTGGTGGCCGGAACGATTTATTTAAGGAAGCCGTGAGACGGCTGGTGAGAGCTAGCCTCGCTAGTGGAGAGTAGCCGTCACGTTAAGCCAGTAAAGTAAACATGTTACTTGGTGTGTTCTCTCAGTGCGTTGAGAGCGGTTACCGCTCATTTTCGCGGAAATATGTTTCAAGAGGGAAACTAAGCGAGAGTGGGTGTCCCTAGCGGTTCGGCTAAAAGCTCCGGGCCACCGGAGGGCAAGTGTTGTAGCATTAACCCCTGCGGACGTAAGTAAGCGCGAGGGTGAGTAGGCTAACACACGAACGAAGATATGTGTACCCAACCCTCGAGATATGGGCTTGGGATGTTAAGTTGCTATGGTGGAAAGCCTTAGCAGAGACTGGTATACAGGCAGATAGCTTAGGCTGTGTTTTTACAGGATGATAAAAACCCCTATTCAGCCCCCTCTCATGTGAGAGTCGCCTGGCCAGGGCCCGCCCCCGGGTCTTCGCTCGGGGGTGCGGTAATACAGATGGGAAAAGGTGAGAGCATTATAGTTTTGCAACCTAGCCTGTAAGGCGGTAAGTAAGGTTTGTGGGTCATCTGGGCCAAATACTTTTACCCCATCCAAGGGATGTGGGACTGTGGTAACCATTATTCGCATATTGCAATAATTTGCCCTGTGTTTTTTTGCTCCACCTTTCGTAGGGCTCGGGGTGAGCGACACGCACAACCTGTGTGCCTCTTGAGGGCCCAGCGTTGGATGCTCCCCTGGGAAGCCAAGCATCACCACGGCGACGCCTTGGAGGAAACTGCGGGTTGCTGGAAATAGCAGCGGTCTCCCCGGGGCTGGTGTGGTAAGGAATGAACTCCCCTTACTTAAAGGGGTTGTAAGAGCAATGTGTTGAGTACACCGCTCTGGCGATGCAATTAGGTCTGTGTTGTAGGTTCTGCCGGAGGACTGGGCTTCGCAGGGAGGACCCCGTGAGCCTCCGAATGAAGCCAGCTGTGAGCTGTGAGCAGCCAGCCCGGACAGTCCAGGCAGTAGTCTCTGAACAGGAGGCCTCGACGGGCCTTCTAGTTGGAGTGACGACATCGGGGCCCGTGTGCGGGATGGTAAAAAAAAAAAAAAAAAAATCTCCCTTTTGTTGTCACAAACAGTATTGTCTCGTCAACAGGCTTCGTCAGCCAAGCAGACAGCCATGGTTAGCCCGACATGGAGCGGCCAGCATTCATCCGACCTGCCAGCGAGTATTCATCGCTGGCATGGCTACAAGCCCAGTTAGTAGGCCTCCCTAGGCCTCCCTGAGGGCCTGCTGGGGTGCAGCAGGCCTTGCCGGGCCTCCCTTGAGAGGGTATTCCCGTGCTTCAGGTGCGAGACGGCAGGTAGTAGGCCTCACCAGGCCTCCCTGAGGGCCTGCTGTGGTAACAGTAAGCCTCGTCTGGCTTCCCCCAAGGGGTCGTTCCTGGGCTTCAGTCACTGGATGATAGGTAGTAGGCCTCGCGGGGCCTCCCTGAGGGCCTGCTGGGATGCAGCAGGCCTCATCTGGCTTCCCCTGAGGGGGTACTCCAGGGAACCAGCGCTGGATAACAGCTCCCGGGCTCCAGTCACCAGATGGCAGGTAGCAGGCCTCACCAGGCCTCCCGGAGGGCCTGCTGGGTTGCAGCAGGCCTCATCGGGTTTCCCCTGAGGGGGGGGCCCAGGGCCTCGGCCTCTGGGTGACAGGGGTTAGGCCTCGCTAGGCCTCCCCGGAAGGTGAGCAGGGAGCATGGTTGCTAGCCGGGGCGGTTAGCATGATCTGCTATCAGGTAGCAGGCCTCACCAGGCCGCCCTGAGGTCATTCCCCGGCCGAAGTGCCGGCTACGAGTAGCCTGGCAGGTAGTAGGCCCTGCGGGGCCTCCCTGGGGGAACGAGTTCCTTGGAAGGAGACACAGAACTGGAACTCAAGCTGACAGCTAGTGGTTCCTGCCGTCAGGCTTCGGTTCTAGCCGGCAGCACCTGATGGCAGGTGCATACTCTAGCACGACGAGTTTACACTGCTGCTATGCGGTCCTTACAGGACAGGGACCTGCATAGGTTGCCTACAGCATGGTACCTACCAGGCAGGCTTAAGAGCTCCCCTCTTAGGAGGGTTGTCTGTGAGCTTACGGCCGCTTGGGCCTGGTCAGTTGGTCGTAGGCCCCTCGGGGCCTCCCTGTGAGATCAGCCTGTAGGCCTTCTCAGGCCTCCTGAGCACCCCTGTAATGTATGTGCTCGGTAGATCCTAGGATTGAGCAGCTGACTCCCCTCGCTAGCAAGGGTGGGAAAGCATTACGCTGAGCGCTGTTCTCCAGGATAGCCCGTCTCTGAGTTCCGGCCTGAGGCGGACACTGCCAGTTCGCAGTCCCTCAGCTTGATGCCTCTCCAGAGGCGAGTTTCCAGAGGCTCTGTTGTTAGCAGACTGGGCTGGCAGACGGAAGCGTCCCGCATAGTGACGCCAGGTCAAGCCTCCCTGGTGGCATTCGGTGAAGTTCTTCCCGAATAGTGACTGGCTGGGGCGCCCTCGGGTCCCCTAGCCACATTCCCTTAAAGGAACCCCTTCTGTCGAACAGGTTGGTTCCAGGCCTTTGAGCGGCCAGGGTAGGGTACATAAAGGTGCCCCAAGGCCACAGCTCGGGCTATGACCGTAGGGAATGCTGTCACTGACAGCCTAATGTGACCAGAGGGGGAGTGGTTCAGGCATTTCAGTTGAATTTGCTTGTCCTGACAGTGGTCACTGCCAGTAGGCATGCACTCCCCTCGGCATGGCGGCGTGGGTATATCGTTCCCCATAGCGTCAGCTGACGCAGCTCGAGTTCCCTTTCGAAAGGGAACGTCCCTGGTTACGACTGTAACCTTAGTTCCCTGAGAACAGGGAACGAGACGCTGCGTCACTTTTGCCATACCTCGGGGCCTGCCTGCCTGTAAACAGTCCCTTCAGACGAATTGAATGCGGTTGTGTTTGCAAGGCGCCCTTTTATACTTCCTGGTCGCACGTCTATGACGTCAGAGGCTGTCGCCGGTCAGTAGGACTGATGTGATTGGATAAACGTTTCAGACACCGGTCACGCTGGAGGCGTTCCCCATAGCGTCAGCTGACGCAGCGTCTCGTTCCCTGTTCTCAGGGAACTAAGGTTACAGTCGTAACCAGGGACGTTTTCGCAGTGCAATGCGAGATTGAATGAATGCATTCAATAACGTCCATTATGGTTTTGGACACTACTACAAATGGCTGTCCTTTCAAATAGTGCCTGATTTGAGGGTATAGAGAGCGATTTCGGATTCAGCCGCTGTCTTTGCCTGAGTTCTTGTTTGTTAGCATGGCTTGTAATTAGTTTCACACCTGTTCCCTGTTCTCTGTTGGTTACCATCTTGCGTATATAAGCCCTTAGTTCCTGCAATGTTTAAGTGTAGCGCAGCCTGTTTGGGAATTCTTGGTGTTCATTAAAATAATCTTACATATACACATATTCCCATGACAGTATTATCCTTTTTTTAAAAACATTATTATAGGCTTAATTTTTTTTTAAATAAATATTTTATATTATTAAATGTGTGATGGTATTATTTAATGGTATGTACTGTACATTCAGACAACAATTATGAAGCTGGCCTTAGCAAGACATTTTGTTCCAAAAATGTTTCAAACGTAATTTTTTGCAAAGTACATAATTTAATGTCATGGGAATGAATAAACCAAGTGACAGTGTGCAAAGTATGATTTTTTTTTTCTCACACTATCACTGAACAGTTTTTTTTGTCTCTACAAATCTTGAACAAAAATTGACATCACCTATCTCAAAAACGTTTGTAATTAGGTTGCAATATATATGTTCTTGACTTTACAGTCCATTGAGGAACTTAGGATGCTCAAAGCATTATCTTAATTGGAAGGCTCAGGTAGAGTGGTTGCAGCCTGTCCGTGTTTAATGAACAGATTTCATTTCAGCGCTGTCCATTTCAATCTATGAATCAGCAGCTGGGAGTAATGGTACCTTTTGTTCATTTAAGGACTGACACAGAGCAAATGAAACATTGTGTAATATGTGGTGCAAATCAGAGCACATCAGTGATCAGAGTATATGTTTTGTAAACCTGGCCATGAGAATATAACTAAAACTGATGGCAGTATTAAAACTAAATGTAGACCTTCGATATGGCATGAAAATGACAAGAATGAGTCACAAATTGCATGAATGAAGTAATGAAAAATAGTCTGTGTGCATGTTTGATTGGAGCTTATTGATGTTGTACAGGGCTATGAATCTAAACTTTTCTGCGAGTTACTTAGGCTGAGAGTAAGTACTTGTCTGTGCTGGGTCTTTATTGATGAGTGGAGGTATATATCTTTCAGGCAGTCATCTCTCGGCCAGTGGAGGAGCTGCTGTCTCTCCTCGCTGCCAGGCAGCTCATAGTAATAGAGTTCATATTACACTGCTGGGTTGTCCAGCAATATGTTGTCTGTATAACATTATGAGGCGTCTGTTTTGTCTCTGTCATCCTGAACACAGGCACATGAGCCTGTTTTTTGTACATTTAAATATGTCTATATTATAATATATAAATATTGTTGCATTATAATATTTGCACAAATAATTCATTTATTTGAAATTTGAATTTTCATCAGCCAAAACTTCAACACTCAACACTCACTCAAAACACTCAATCTTCAGTGTCACATTATTCTTCGTAAATCCTTCTAATATGTTGATTTAAAGAAACTTTTCTCATTAATATCAGTGTTGAAAACATACACTGCGTGCAGGATTATTAGGCACATGATTTTCTGATATATTTTTATCCAGGCATATTTTACCAATTCCAAACCACACTAATTATAATAACTATTAGTAATTTTGTATTTAATAATTTAAAATTAATATATAATTGTTCATCATGAAGGCTGGAAATGAAAAAAACAACAACAAAAAAAACAACAGTTATTTAGTTCAGAATTATTATAGGCACATTCACTTATACAGATACGATTTTCTTTTACAGTAGTTTTAAAAAATAAAAGGTTCATTATAAAATAAGAGGATTACTGTCTACAGATTTCTCCATTTATATAGTAATTCGCTACAAAAAAAAAGTCAGTTCAGAAAAAAATACAAGTACATATAATTTGAGAAGAGTTTATAGGTTTTATTTTTATGACTTATTTTTTATTTAAAAATTTTTTTTTTCCGTTAAGATGTCGTATAAATTAAATTTTTTGGTTCAGAAAGACTATCTTTCAGTGACAAAAAAATAAATAAACACACTATTGGACATAAATATTATGAAAAAAAATGTGTTTAAAGGATTTTTTCTAATAGTCCACATTTACAAAAGGAGTCCGTCACTGAACACACCTCACCTTTTGTGATGTGAGGAATAATTCTAGTTTTTTTTTTTAGGTGTACGGGAGGTGAGTGTGTTAAAATAAGATCTGTGTTATAGCGTTTGCTAAGTGTGATATTCCCACACTCGCTCCTGCGATCACGCCTCCCACCCCCCGGAAACTTGTTACAGATGTATCCTCAAATTTGTCTTGTCTAGGTCTTGACACCTGCTCACCTCAGAGTGGAAGTCTTGCTCCTTATATTGATGGTTGGAGGGCAGTCTAATAGTGTCTGTCCCACTCTGTGAGATGCTCTCCTCGGTGGCTTGATTGCTTAGCTGTGGGTGCACACCGAAGTCTGTAGAAAATCAATAAAGGGCGAGAGGCCTTGGCTTCCTTTTCTTAATAAAAGTTAGATATTATTTGTCACATGGTATGGCATGGATTTTATGACTTAGCCTGCAGTGTTGTTTCTCATATAGTCGTTGAAATAAGAGACTTGTAGAGGGATGTTGCGCACAGATCATGTTGCGTCTTATGTCCATCTGCTTTATTGTGACATGGGCTCTGAGCAGAAGCGTTATGACAACACAAGTCCCCTTATATATTTTTTAGCCTATTTGATTTTGACGTAAAAATGAATTGTGCTTAATTGTGGAATTTACGTGAACCCATGTGTATAACACACACACACACACACACACACACACACACACACACACACACACACACACACACACACACACACACACACACACACACACACACACACACACAGATAATTAGCCCTTAATTAAAAAATTCTTAGTGGATAAATCATTTGTTTATTTTCATGATAGTTACCCGTTTATTCCCGTGTACCTATGTACTTTATAGTTACACTTTAAATACTGAAAGTTACACTGTAAATGAATTTTACTTACAAAGTACTTTCCGGCTGTAATCTAAAGCGTTATTTGTTTACTGCATGTCAAAATACCAATAACCGACATCAGAGAAACCTACATGTAAATAGGGTGTTCAATTAATGAAATATTAACTCAGGGGCTACTAAAAAATAATATTTTATATGTTAAAGGAGGTTCGGCTGACAAAAAAAGGCTAAACTATTGAAAGTGGATTTTTTTTTGCCTGCAGAATTTTGTTAATGTGACCACACCTTTGCCGTCTTTATTTTAGGCTGATTGCTCGGGGTCAATGGCTAAATATATAATTAGCAATTACTTTTTATGATTATTTTGAAGCAATATTGACAAGATCTTTTTTTAACAATATTGAAGAGATCTTTATAAGATGTAATATAGGCCTAATAACTTCACTGTAAAAAATGTATAATCTTCCCAACTCAAAATTTTCTTGTGACTGGTAACATCTAAAATTTTCAATTGGCCCAAGTGAAATTCGGTAAATGTACTTTTATCAATTGTAGCAATAGTCTGTTAACATTGGCTCAATGAGAAATAATTCAATAAAACAATTGAAAATAAATTAGTTTACCAACCCATGTTATTGGCCCAATTGTACATTTTAAATTGTAGTAGCATTCCTTTTTAGTTTTACCTAAACTAAAAATGTATATATATATATATATATATATATATATATATATATATATATATATATATATATATATATACTATATAACTATATATATATATATATATATATATATATATATATATATATATATATATATATATATATATATATATATATATATTTTAGCCCTCTGATTTGAATCCTCTGCTAAAAGGGGCGTGTCTACTGTCAGACTTAAATATAAACGGCCACTGCTACAATTGGCTAACATCTTTGTTATGAAATAAGTATTAAATGTGGAACTTTCTCAAAATCCTTTGCTATGTTTTTTTCTGTAACAGCTGTTGAGAATAACTAATAGTGGAAAGTGTTGATTATATTTGTCTCTACACCCACTGCATGAAATTTTGCAGCGATGAGCATTATAGCCCCTGGTCCAATGTGACGTCGGCAGGCATGACGCAAGTGTTTTTTGCTAGTTTCAGCCTGACGCAGTAATCATTTTCGTGTCCAGTACGTGCTGTGTTGATTAAATAGCAAATGCACTTGTGTCCATCTGTTCACCCATAGGCATGGTGGTCTGAAAAAGAGGTGTGTTCAGGCGCATTGCTGGCGCGTTGCTATTTTAAGGAACTGTAAACGACTGTGCCAGACTAAAAAGCCTGGAAAAAAAGTCAAAATCACAGTATTTTTTGTGTTACTTAAAGAGCGTGTTATTAATATGCTATAGATGGGTGCACAATGTGCATACACTCTACTTGTTAAACACACAGGGATGCGTAGCAGCAAAAAAAACATGTTTAAATATAGTTAAAAAAAACATGATTCCTCTCTGGAGAAGCGTTCAGTTTTTCCGCTCACAAATTCCGCCATGTAAACAGTGAATCCCTAATGGTGGAAGCGCAAATGGATTTTAAAGGGAATGGGAGATGAGACTCATTAGCCACGTTTACATGGAGACTTTTTTTTCATTCCGATTAAAATAATTCGGATTGAAAGATTTAGTGGACTGTTTACATGATACGTTATCTAAACCAATCTGGTGTTTACATGTGCTGACTTTCAATCGCAATCATTCTGTGACATGCAGTTTGTCTGCCGCATCAAGGGGGTCGCACACGCGCCACGTCTCTAAAATTCAAACATATTGTTTTCAATGAGTGTAAGCACACCGGCGGCAGCATTCGGTGCCTGTCTGCGGCAACTCAGAAAGTTGTTCAAAATCCTGCCATGCCACGAGCGTCATTTCAAGACTTTATATTAAATTTACATTTCATATAAATTGATAAAATCTGATCAATATACTGATTTGACCCTGTGCTACAAAATACACCCACCGTGCAGCTCTTCTGTCAGAAGTCATTCAGAATTGAGCTCGCGCGTATATAATGTGCTTGTCCGACGTGAGATCCTGCGACACGGTGCTGAGCTTCAGTCCGGTGTGCGAACCGCTTCCATCAGAAATGTCGACGCTTCCTCTCCTGCAGCTGGAATGTGTTCACGGATGCAATATCCACTCTCAACGACCACCAGGACTTATACGGTTTTATAAAAGCTATTTATTTTTTGTAAAGTCTAATAATCATCTCAGAAAAAATGAATTCTTCTGTCAGGCGCAGTTGAAGTAAAAAGTGCCTGGGACAAACGCTGTCAAGATGAGAGGGTCTAGCCAGGCTATGTCTGTGTCATTATGCCAACATTATCTTCATAACTTATATATAACTTAATAAAAAGTTTAACGTTACCCCTAAAAATTAACTTTCCTCTCTTGTCAGCATTATACCCTGTGTGTGAGTGCGGCGCGCAGTCAGTGGTGGAGCGCTGTGTATCACGTCATATAAGGACGCACACTCAAAAGTAACTGGGTCAGGTCGTTTACATGGTGATTTTTTTTTGTTTGATCGGTTCATGAAAAGGTTTATCCCACCTCTCTCAAACCGATTACAATGTCATTCGGTTTGAGCATTTTTATTCCGATTGAGGTGTTTATATGGAGCATTTTCATTCGGATTTGACTTTTAAACCGATTACAGTGCTTCATGTAAACACACCTATTGGGCCCTATTTTAACGATCTGAAACGCAAGTGTCAAAGCGCGGAGCGCAAGTAACTTTGTGGGCGGGTCTTGGCGCTGTTGCTATTTTCCCGGAGGGATAAATGGCTCTTGTGCCCGGCTCAAATCTAAAATGGGTTGGTCTGAATTAGCTTCATTATTCACAGGTGTGGTTTGGGCGTAACGTGAATAAACCAATCAGAGCGTCATCCAACATTCCCTTTAAAAGCAGGTGCGCAAGTTCCATTATGGATTGCTATTATTATGGCATATTTACCAGGCGCACGCCAGGAGCTGTTCACAGCCGAGGAGACTGATGTTCTTGTAAGAGCAGTGAAAGACAGAGAAGTTGTGTTGTATAGGGATGGGAGAAACCCACCCAAAATAGCGTCGGTTAAACAGGCATCGGTTAAACAGGCATCGGTTAAACAGTTTTTTCAGTTTTTCAGTTGATTTTTTTCCTGGTTCTTAATGGACAAACCAATTTGTCAGATGTCCTTATATACATATATGTCTTGCCACTATTGGGCAAACAGGTCTGATCCTTAATTACTACAATTAGCCTAAATAATTTGTAAGCTAGATTTATGCCTATATTTTCACATCTTTGTGGCACACCACAATGTGTTAATATTTTTTTAGTGTAACAATTTATGATTTGCAAAAATAACTGTTGCATCTGTGTAGATTACATGAGTAAAGTGTATGCGCATTGTGCACGCTATATATTATGGTCAAGCATGCGCCCTTAAAATAGCATAATGAACAACGCGCAACGCGCCACTGACTTTAGACTAGGTTTTTTCTGGTCAGTGGTGCAATTGTTTAATGGAACAGCAAAATAGCACCAGGGATTGTTTGCGCCGGAACACGCCTCCTTTTTTGCGCTGAACCGCCAAGGGAGCGCAAGTTCATTCACTAGTTTAGCGACGTGCTTCTGTGGAGGGAAAAGCGCGCTTTGCGCGGGTGCAAAGATAGAGCCCATTGACTCATTGACTTTTGGCCATATAATCTTGAAATATATGAGGTTAAACTTATTTGTCTGATGTCCACTGATGAGGGGCTCGATGAAGCAGCTTCCACCCGAGCTGTCATTTACCCCCCACAGCAGGGCCGTTTCTAGCCTTTCTGGCACCCTAGGCAAGATTCATGTTGCTCCCCCCCTATATTTTTAGGGGGGCTGAGACATAAAAATTCATAAAAAAGGGCCAAGTGACGCCTATGGTTATGACATAGGCCTATTAGCCTACTTGATCAATTTACACTAAACAGCTATCTCTGATGTAATGTTTTTTTTTTAATTCAAATTAACTGCTATAATGTTCTGCACCTAAAATAAATGAGCATGCGTGTGGTCCGTCCAGTACTAATATTCAGTGTAATGTTTTGCTCAACGTTATAATAGAGAGACCAGCTTAGTAGAGAACAAGTAACCAATACGTAGACCAACATACCTGTATATTTTGCTTTCTTTTTTATATTTCCTCATTTTTCTTTTTACGATACTGAGCCCCTGATGGCTTTGACCTTTTCATGATGATGAAACTAAAGAACGCTGTAACGACTAGAAATATAGTGTGGCCCCTTTAAGAGTTGCGCGCGCTCCCTGCAAACGAAGTCTGCATTTTGTGTATGTGTGTGTGTGTGTATGTTGAGTATTGAGCTCCAATGTGTGGGGATTATTTTCTGTTTTCTGTTGCTAACAGTCAGTTATTTTGTTTTATTAAGTAATGCTGTGGACGGAAAGGGAGTTTGTGATGAGAGTTCAGCGGGGAATAAAGTGCGATCTGTTTGATGTTAATCGCCTCCGTGTTTGCATCCAGTCCAGTTACATTAAGTGAGCATTTTTCACTCGGACACAAGCGTTACAACGCCACGGATGACAACGTTTCCTGCCGCCCTCTACATGATCTAATTTTATTACAGCAGCGCCAATATCACCATGGCGACTTCACTCCAATAATCGCAACTAATCATAATGCCTTGAAATAACAAAAAATATATATGAAATAACTAAAGAATCTTGTTGGGGCGGGGGCTCACTGGCGCCCCCCAGCTGTTGGCGCCCTAGGCGACCGCCTAGTTTGCCTATGCCTAGAAACGGCACTGCCCCACAGTGACTAAATATAGGATATGATTATGTATATCAAGGTACCTATGAAGATGGAGTTTGGTGAGGTGGTTGGAAGAGCTGAGACCGAGGAGAGGTATGCAGCTGCTTATTCTGTTTGCACCTCCCTAAAGTACATTACTTCAGTAAACTAGCAAAAGTAGATTCGGACATGCCCTGAGTGCACCTGTGCATGAATGCAGTGATCTCATCAATGCATCTCGATTTCTGCATCCTCACTGTGGCGAGGTGAACGAGCGAGAGAATTGGAGGAGCGAGTCCTCTCATGAGGGAGCTCGGAGGCATATAAGGACGAGCAACACCAGTTAAGGATGAGAGAGGACCAGGCCTGGACCTTATGTTGAGTTTTGTTTACATTTTGTTATGTGTGTGCGGGCAGTGGTCCGTGAGGGGCTGCCCACATTACTTCCGTTTTGTTTATTTATTTAATAAAAGTTGTTGAACGTTCGCCGGTTCCTGCCTCCTTTCGTCCCATCTACGAACTTCGTTACACTCACAAATCATTTATCATTTACACTTTTATCATAACTACCAGTTCAAAAATGATGTAAATAAGAGATGCTTTGTGCAGTGTAGACAGCGTCAGTGATTATAACGGGAGTTTTGGCGAGAGTCCAGAACTCAGTGTCTGATAAAATTGTGCTTTGAGATTGACAGCTCCAGCGATTATAAAGGGAGCAATCTTGATTGCTTTCTGTATATAATTTAATCACAATTTTATATACGTTTATTTTCATGCTACTAAGAGATACGATGTGTTTTTTTGAGTTGATAATTTAGTCACTTGATTTGCTGTCGCATGAACAGCAATAAACAAATTGGAGACAAAGAACGTCTGACTGTATTATGAATACATATCAGAAATCGCTGATCACAAATTAGGTATTAAAATTTAACATGGTCACTTGATGTGGCCTTGCTGTCGGGTCCGAATCTTGCAGTAATAGTCTGTTTGCAAACCCTGCAACGAAATATGATCGATTTACCACAGTGTCCAAAGAATACAAAGTGAAATGTACCGAACTAACAAACAAATAATGCTCTATGGAATGGATCCTTTGGAAGATAATGTTTTATTATAGTCCAGTGATCCAATATCTCATCTCATAAATGCGCCAGTGGGTGGTGCAAAAGGCGCAATTATGTAGAAATAGGCGTTGATTTGATTCTTTTTTCGCTGCACTCCTATATGCCTTTACGAAAAAAATAAAAAAAAATAATCATGTAATACATTAGGCAATATATTCACAGATATGGGATTTAATATTTACTAATATATTCTCCAATATATTGCAATATATTGAAAGTGGAATAATTTGTATATAAAATATCATGTAATACATTAGGCAATATATTCACAGATATGGGATTTAATATTTACTAATATATTCTCCAATATATTGCAATATATTGAAAGTGGAATAATTTGTATATATGCAATATATGTTACATGAATATATAATATATTGTATAATACCATTAATATATTATTCAATGTATTTACAATATATTAAAATAAAGTAATTTATTGGTATATATCATTGTAAGGGTGACTATTACAGCTTGGATTCAATAAATGCTTATATATATATATATATATATATATATATATATATATATATATATATATATATATATATATATATATATATATATATATATATATATATATATATATATATATATATATATATATAATGCATACTTGCATTTGTCTATTCAAAACAATTGTAAGAAATGTAATATTCTGAAATATTATTGCAAATTAAAGGGATTGTTTTCTTGATTGTTGATTCTTATATTTTATGTAATTTATTCCATATACACTGTAATGATAGTGCTAACTAAGCATTCTAAAAGCACTTCATTGTATCATTCCACTGTTGAGAGGGTGCTATGCTTTAGAAAAGCTACTGCTGAATATCATCATAAATTTGTCAATTTACCACCATGACATTTTACTCACTCTGCTCCAAAGTTTGTCTATGGATAATTGGGTTTTCTATCTACTAAATTAAATTACAATCAGCAATATGCATCAAATTATGTTAATAGGGCCGCTTTAAGTGGATCATTATCTGAAAGGCTTTTTTCCATATTATGGGCTGGATTCTTTCACTGTGGGCTGTATCTAAATGAATCCTCTCCACCAAAGCAAGAAAAAAATGTTCAGAGAAGTTCAGAGAGTGAGAGCAGGTTACATATTAATAATAATATTAAAATAAATGATTATTTTTATTTCTATTATTATTATTATTATTATTATTATTATTGTTATTATTATAAGAATGTTATTGAAATAATGCACACAACTGCATCTGCTAGTGTTAAACAACACTTTTTTCAGGCTTTTATGTGCAGTGCAAGAACATAATTTCAAGTATGCTGTATAATATGACATAAATCTCAAGATCCAATGTATGCTGCTGATTTTCTTGTCAAAGCCCAACATAAAAATTTATGTTAGACCCAGCTATTCAAACTAGTATCTGCCTCTTAGTAACATGATATGAGCATACTTTATCCCTTGTTCATCCATAACCTTGGGTATGGAAAAAATGCAATCATATAAATACACCTGAGCATTGTGATTTTTCCCATTTGCTAGGGTCACCTCCTTGGAATGGGTCACAGTTTGTTATTCAGCTCAGAGACATAGCATTATGCAAGCAGGAATGTAACACAGTGAAACACACACTACAGGGGCCATTATATATGGTGCAGGGATATACCTTGAAAAAAGCTCTTTCCATGAGAAAGGCCATGTATATATTTACTGAGCTTTATAGTATTCACGGTTGAGAAGAACACTTGACTTATCACATATAGTCATGGTAAAGTATTTAGTTAATAAATCAGGGGGAATAACTTCAGAGAGCATTTCAAAGGAAGGAGGTTTTTCCTTGCAGCAATCTCATGTGTGATACATAATGCCTTTGCATACAGAACAGCACCTATGTGCTCACACAACAGAGTTTTTGTTAGACTTCACTATTTTTATTAAACGCCTCTGGCTGTAAGGGCAGGGGAGTCTCTCCATTTATCCACTTCCTGCCACGGGTTGCCAGGTTTGGTAGTGAGGCGCAGGAGTCCATGGGGAAATTAATGGGTGAGGAGTACTCTGAAGTGTAATGAAGTAAGAGGGAACAGGCAACATGAATTGAGAGATTAAACGTGTACCACAGGGCCAGCTCTGAATGACAGAGAGTTCAACATGTTCCTCTGAAGTATCAGGCCACAAGAGCAAGTGTATGTGTGTGAATTTGAGTGTGTCTAATATTCTCACATTTGTTAAAACCATATTGTCATGGTTCAGGGTGCTTCATCGGGCTCCCCTGTTGCCTTTGTTGTTCTGTAATTTTCTGCAGTTCATGACCTGGGTCACTCGTGACCCTCACCTGTCGTTTGTTCCCTTCCCCCCTTTTATTCTCTGCTGTCTGCCCCTTGTTGTCAGAAGACTTCGAGCTGTTGTACCTGTGGAGTGTCATTGTGCCTTAGGCTACATCTACATTAATCCAGATAGAGTTTTCGTTTCAAAACGGTCTTCCTCCACACTAACGTTTTCCAAAAAGTTTCTCATCTACACTGATACGTTTGTAAATGCCAAATTCAACTTACTGCATATGCGTAAAAGCTCACTGAGATGATACAGACATCATAAAGTTATCACACAATTATTCTGTCAGGATCATTTTATTTAGCAAAATATCTCACCATTCACTGATGCGTCCAGGTCACACACGGGTGACCATTATGTTTGGTCTAAAATCCAACTCCACTCGTGTTTTGCCACAGGACAGCAAATGCAAGTACTTTTGGTAACACAATAAGGGTGCACTTATATGCATTAATTCATGCTTAATTAATGCACAGATAATCATAAGTCAATGTATGACTAATGGTGAACTAACCCATTTATTAGTGATTACTGCATCAGTAACTAATGAAGATTCTACATGATTAATAGATTAAGGTATCATTAAAGTGTTATTAGTTAAATGTGTCATAATGTATGAATTCCTTAATAACATATTATATTAACTAATAATGTAAATTCATGTGTTAATTACCACAAGAGGTCAAAGCCATGCATTTCAACTTCCAGTTGTCTGCTTTAATTAATCATTAGCTAATGATTTATAAAGGTTTCATTATATTATGACTTTACTTGTTGGGACACATGACTATTAACAAATTCAAAATTAATTAGAAACCCATAACCAATTGGGGGGTCTAGTTTTGAGGAACTAGACATAGAGGGAAGTTATGAGTCGAGTGCGATCGGCGGGCAGTTGTCATCTTCCTCTAAAACCTATGAGGAACTGTAAACAGGAGGAGTGCTTCCTTAATAGCCTTACTAGCGGGCCCAGCCACCCAAAAGTAAGCTTCCCTTCCTTTCCAATCTTCACAATGAGAGCTCAAAGTCATTAAAAGTCCCATATTCCTCCCTTGTTCATAACCCAATGACTTCGATTTATTTGACTATTGTTGGGTTTACTGAACATGGCTATAAGTCGATGTTTAGGGTAGAAGAGACGCTTATGGGCTATCTCTCTCCGTATCGGCTTCATCATTAAATTAGGCAAGTGGTGTCCCACAAAGCAGTGCTGTGTTACATCATCTTTAGTGGGCAAGGCTTATGAGGTAGCAGATCAGACTTGTGGGCTTACCAGGCTGACTTGCTCAAAGGACTTGACACCTGCGAGAGCCTTTGCCCCGATACGGCTAAAGAGCTTCACAGACTTGTGTCTTGGCACCACTAAGCAGACAGTGGCTGTGGAGAGGCATTTGTGACTTAACCTTTCAGGGATGAAGTATAAAGAAATAACTTGTCAAGCTGGATGCCCCAGTCAAGCATGTAGAAAACAAAAACAAAATAGAACTCCTGATGTCAGATGCCCACTAAAGGGAGGGAGAGCGGCCCCTCTACATCTAGCCACCTCGCTTCTAGGAATCGTTCTTCCACCTCCTCCACCCCTGGTGTATTGGAGAGCAGTGGTTCCTGGCAGGGTCTCTGGCACCCCGTCTCTGTTCATACAAAAAATATTCTTTCATCTTGGTTGCTTCCTACCAGCGAGCTGTTTCATCGTGATAGTTCCCTCCTTTACTTTAAACGAAAGTGTAAAGAGAGTCCAATTTTAGATCTTCATCTCTTGAACCATACTCTGCAGATTTACAGGTTTAAGATGTTGACGTTAAGTCTTATCATGTCTCAAGTCCATATAAAGGATTGTTTTGCCATGATAGAGCTGAAGGACACATACTATGTTATGAATTTTACCAATTCTCAGGAAGTTCCCAAGGTTCGGCCTGGCTTTGTTTCCTTATACCTTCACTAATGCATGGATGAAACCCTAGCTAATGGGTGACTCCAGGGTATCCATGATCTAAACTACATTTTGTTGCAGGAAATGTTGGTTTAACATCAAGATGTTGTCCTCACGCATCAAGAATTTAGGTTTAAGGTTAAATCTATAAAAGAGTGTTCTGTTGCCATGTCAGAGAATTATATTTATCAGGGTAGTCTGGGATTCCACCACAATGTTGGCACAGGTGACCCGGCTTGGGTGAATTCCATTCTTGCCACAGTATACCAGGAAATTTCTGTCCATCAATACCAGGTAATTCCTGGGTCTTATGGCTGCAGCTGCCAACGTAATACCATTAGGTACATGAGGATTTTCAATGGTGGCTCAAAAGAAAAACAGAGGGTTTCATCCATTACTAAAACCCATGTTTATGGTATGGGTAATGTTCTGAGCACTTCGTGCCCTTTCTATGAGGAGGAGTCTCTGGCCTTCTTTGGGGCATGTTACAGGTGCAAGATTATCACAACCTCCCTCACAGGCTGGGGTGCTGCCTTGGACTGATGCCTAGCTCAAGGACTGACATCTAGCTAGTCTTTCTTTCACCCCCGACCGAAGATCTGGAAACTGATCTCTCAACTGATATTATTGTTACCATACTAAATGCTAGTAGCCTGACAAGCCAGACCCACATCAAGATGTTTGGTCTGGAAACTCACCATAGACAGGTCTCAATCCGAGGGGCGGGATAAACAGTTGTCTTTCAAACTCCCTCTGCACGCGATAGGATAGCGCTACACCAACCAGAGCAACAAAGGTGAAACAGAGCTTGTTGATAGATTAAACATTCACCGTATCCGGTCGGCTAAACTCCGAACACATCTTCCCTTTTTAAGAATGACTTCAGTGCCGTTCTTTGTTCTTTTCTCAGAGAAAAGCTTAACTCCAAGTCTTCCAGAGTCGCGGTCAAAGCTGATTCGAAGCACCAAAACGCAACTCGGCCGTCGTCATTATGGCCCCGCCCGCCGACTTTATACACGACGTGATTGGCCCGTCCAGATTGTGAGGAATACAGCTCAGAAGGGTATTGAGAGTTCCTAGACGACACTTGCGGGCAGATTAAATTTGTTGCCGCTAGGGTGCATCAATTCCTAGGCTAAAATGCTAGGGATCGCTCTATTAGAAACTTATGATGCTCTTAATTGGTATCTTTCCTCATAATGGTGTGAGCAAAGGCATCTTAACCTAGCTGACTGCCCAATTGGTTTTAGTACTACAGTTTCTACAAGAGCGCCACACAGTTAGACTAACACCCACTACCCTTACGTTTAATATTGCCGCTATTTCAGCTTGCCTCAACCAAATTACCTGGGTTTCGGTGGGGAATCCTGGTGTTCCATTTCTTTAGTGGTGCTAGATTGCTAAGGCCTGTCTGCAGACCATGGACTCCCTCGTGGGATCTCTTTATTGGAAGGGTTGTCCCTTTGAACCCTTAGATTCAGGCTCTGTGAAGCTTCCGACTTTTAAGGTGGCTTTGCTTATTACCATTACCTTCATTAAAAAGGGTAGGAGACTTGCAGACTCTGTCAGTCACCCTCTCCTGCATGGATTTTGCCCCTAGACTGGACAAGTCCTAAGGTTTCACCAGTTAATCCTGTAAGTTTTCATGCTTTCTCTCATCCACCACTTGAAATTCAGGTGCTGGAGAGGCTTACTAAGTTATATCCTGTCAGGACACTTTACACCCACCGGTCAGGATAGTGGTGTACAACTTTTTGTCTGCTTTTGGGTGCAACTGAGGTTCCACTGCTTACAAATAGACCATATCTTACTGTGTTTCAAATGAGGTCACTTCGGCCTATGAGGCACATATGAGGCACTTTTGAGGCATATTTTACCTCTAGGAGTTCTAGGCCCATTCTAAGTGTTGCTGCTTTTAAGGTGTTAGCAAGAGGGGCATCTTTACTCAATGTTTGTGCTGCGGTAGGCTGATCCTCTCCACACTTTCACAACCACACAGCCAACCTTTGGACACTCATTCCCAATCACCAGAATTCTAGTCACCTGTGCACCATCACCAGTGGCCAACATAAAGCACTCATCCCCACAGTCTCTGTATGGTCTAGCACCGATCTACACCTTTGTTACCCGCTACTTACCTGAAGTATACCTGCTGTCTTCCTCTCTTCTTCATCCTCATCTTCGTCGTCGTCGTCCCCATCGTCATCCTCCTGGTCAATGTCTTCACCTGTCTTCACCAAGGTAAGTCTGTTGTTATTGTCCACTACTCTTTGTGTCAAGATTCACCTTTAAGTTCATTCCTGTGTCCGTTACCTTGTTCAATAAATCTCACTGAGCACTAACCATCTGTGTCCTCCTCTGTGTCTGACACACACGCACTCATCAGGTTTTATAGTGTGGGTGTGGAGTCAACACCAGGGTCTCAGGTCCACTCAGGGTGAATCCATCTTGTACTACAGCGCTTGTGCAATTTTTCACAACCTGTATGCAGGCATCCTCTCAGTGTGGGTATTGTCGTTCCCATTGCGTAATTTGCCTCTGCCCTTTCTCAGCTCTCAGCAGCAAGTTCCGCTGTTCCCATTCAGGTATCAGAAGCCCGCTCTGCAGCTTTTTCCACCGAGGATGAAAACATGATGCTTGAACTATCTGACTCTGAGGAGTTAGATGTTTTAAGTGTCGAGGCACGAGAATTAGATGACTCCCTATAATATTGAATGGCCGGCAGAAAAGCAGGAAGTGTTAAAGAAAAGCAAACTCAATGAGCTCTTCCTGCAGTCCAGGTCACAGCCTTCACATCAGAATATGCCTTCCTTTCCCGATTTCTAAATTGTCGAGATTATGGACAAAGCCCCACCGTACATATTTTTTCCTCCATCATGGGCTTGAAAGAGAATGGCTATGGGGTGATGGCGTGGGTTAAGCTAACTTTACTGCCATGCAAAGGCAAAAGGCCATAACTTCGTTTTTGGTCAAATTAGTTATTGACATTTTTGGGACTTTCAAGACCTCCTTTATCTAGTGGATAAATATCGTTAGTCAATTCCGTTGGGTTTTCGAGAAAATTAAGCATTGTCTTAACAGTAACTTCCAAAAGCCCAGGAGAAACCAAAGCAGAACACCGTAACAGCAGTTTACTTTTAAACAGCAGTTACTCTTTGCCTTTGTTTTGGAACGCTCAAACTGAGTTACGGTACTCTGCCTTTGTTTAGCCATGCATCAAAATGAAGTTACGGTGCCGACATGCAGTTATGGTGTCCCGCCTTTGTTGTACTGTCTATTAAAGTTTGCCGTGTGTAAGTTACGGTGTACGCTGTGTACTGACATACATGTTTCATAATGGAGAATATTCACTCAGCGCACCTGTCAGGCAGTCATGGACTGCCCAGTTGAACTAGTGTGTAGGCTACTCGAATGCCTTGAACAGCGTGAGATCACACATATACAATAAGTAGTAACCGTTCGCAATTATTAGGGCCCAAGCCCTGAAAGGGCGCAGAGCCCTATTGTTCTTCTAAGGACAATTTAGCTTTTTCGACTATTCGGGCACTTTCGGGGCCCTTATCATGCTCGAAAACTCTTGAAACTTTGCACACACATCGGAATCTGCGGCCATCAGGGCCGGGCTGAGGCTGGTACCTGGGCGTGGCAGGGGGGCTCGACAGCGCCCCCTAAAGTGGGGTCTGAAAACATGGTCTATAAATCAAACACACTTGCACGCACATGTATGAAACTCGGTACACATATAGAGCTCATCGGGCCGAACAACTTTCGTGCTCTAAGTTATGTGTCAGCCCAACAGGAAGTGAGCTATTATGGGTTGTTCGGAAAACGCATGCTCTGGAATTTGCGATACTCCTCCTAGACGATTCACCCGATCAGCACCAAACTCGGTCAGCATAAAGTCAAGACACTGAGGATGCTAAATTGCGAGCAACTTTTTGATATCTCAAACGGTTAGGCTGTGGCGAGGAGACGAATTTATGGCGAGAAAAGGGAAACAGGAAGTGTGTTATAACTTCTGCATTCATTAATTCATTTTGATGAAACTTCAGCTGTGTGTTCGTTGTAAGAGGCTGATCACATGGATATGACTTTTGTGAGTCAAAGTTATAGTGCCACCAACTGGCAGCAGGAAGTGTGTCACTTTCAAAATGCTTTGAAATCACCATCTTATTTTTACCCGATATACTTCAAACTTCATCAGTATAATGTCAAAACATAGCAGATATAAAGCTGGTAAGCACTTCCTGATATTGTATATACTGTTGCCACGGCAACACATCAAACTACAACATTCTTTTTCGCTCCTTTTGAGATTCTTAAAATGCTTCAAATTACATGAAACTCAATACACACATCAGGCATGCTGTCCAGTAGATATGGGCAAAGACTTAAAAATGGGCATGGTGGAGGAGCTCAGTAGCGCCATCTTTTAACAAAAGTAATGCAATCTTTTGTCAAAAGTGGGGGGGTTAGTTTTATCTTCAGTCACCAAACTCTGTATATATATTGTTCTCTTTGAGCCGAACAACTTTCTAATTTACAGTCATTAGCTCCGACGAACAGGAACTCAGATATTTAAGGCTTAAGGTGTGAGGACCTTATTGTAATTGCTAAAACCATCATTTTTCTTTTCCCAAATGAATTACATTTTTGAGGGCCTAAACACGCATGAAAACTCATGAAACTTTGCACACGCATCAGAAGTGGTGAAAACATACATCTGATATGGGTTTCAGAATTAGGTGTGGCAAAATGGTTCGATAGCGCCACCTACAAAATTTAAATTAAGCGTCATTCGCGCTACGTTTCATGTATGAGTATGAAAATTCAGTAGAGGCATTCAGCAGCCCAATACCTACAAAAAAGACCCAAGGCGCAAAATCTGAAAAACCAACAGGAAGTGAGATATTTTGAATTTTCTTCGGCAACACATCAAACTATAACATTCTTTTTCGCTGCTTTTGAGACTCTTAAAATGCTTCAAATTACATGAAACTCAACACACACATCAGACATGCTGTCCAGTAGATATGGGCAAAGACTTAAAATCGGGCATGGTGGAGGAGCTCAGTAGCGCCATCTTTTGACAAAAGTAATGCAATCTTTTGTCAAAAGTAGGGGGGTTAGTTTTATCTTCAGTCACCAAACTCTGTATATATATTGTTCTCTTTGAGCCGAACAACTTTCTAATTTACAGTCATTAGCTCCGACGAACAGGAACTCAGATATTTAGGGCTTTATGTGTGAGGACCTTATTGTAATTGCTAAAACCATCATTTTTCTTTTCCCAAATGAATTACATTGTTGAGGGCCTAAACATGCATGAAAACTCATGAAACTTTGCACACGCATCAGAAGTGGTGAAAACATACATCTGATATGGGTTTCAGAATTAGGTGTGGCAAAATGGTTCGATAGCGCCACCTACAAAATTTAAATTAAGCGTCATTCACGCTACGTTTTATGTATGAGTATGAAAATTCAGTAGACGCATTCAGCAGCCCAATACCTACAAAAAAGACCCAAGGCGCCAAATCTGAAAAACCAACAGGAAGTGAGATATTTTGAATTTTCTTTGGTAAATTGGTGCAGTTTTTGCCATTGCCAGACGTTGTATTTTAACAAACTCCTCCTAGAGATTTAATCATATCAACATCGTATTTGCACAGTCTAATCTAAAGGCCTTTGTGGTGTTAAATTGGGAAGATCTTGAGTTTTCCCTGAAGGGTGTGTCTGTGGCGGCCTCACAAATGTTGATGTTTCGCCATGACACAGGAATTTGTTGTACCTCAGGCATACAATGTCCGATCTGCCTCAAACTTCACATGTTTGACAAGAGTCCTGGCCTGAAGACATCTACATTCCAAAATTCAGTCAAAGTTATAGCGCCACCAACTGGCAGCAGGATGTGTCACTTTTTGAAAAAAATTTAAACCACTGTCTTACTTTCACCCGATTTACTTCAAACTTCATCAGTATAATGTGAAAACATGACAGATATAGACATACGAATGGATTCCTGATATTTTATAAACTGTTGCTATGGCAAAGTGTCATTTTAATTATTTTTTTGGGTGTTTTTGAGACTTAGCATGCTTGAAATTGTGTGTGTGTGTGTGTGTGTGTGTGTGTGTGTGTGTGTGTGTGTGTGTGTGTGCGCGTGCGTGTTTTCTATACATGGGCTTTACAGAAGGTCATTCTGTTTTTGAAAAGACACATGTCTTAAAATTAATTATTTACTGATAAAAATCAAATTGATTTAAAAAGTCAATTTCACATGATTTTCTAGTTTATAAGTTGTCTGGGTATCACCAGACCAAGCTCAATTTAAGATGTGATCAATGAGCATTATTTGAATGACTCTGTATGCAATTGGATAGTCAACTAAACAGACTACTAAACTCGCCAATAGCGTGCCAGGTGAATAAGTTAGTCTGTGATTTGATCCCGCAAAAGTGTAACAGAAGCAGTAGAAATGAATGTACAGGTTTTCAGACTGTGTTGCAGGGCGAAGTCAAATCGCTGGCAGATCAGGCTGGGCTTACCCAGTCAGTCTAAGTAAATTTTATAATAAAGTTTATAATAAACTTCCATAAAATTTAGACGCGCATCTTACTCTTACCTGACACTAATATTAAAATTATTGCTGCAGTTTCTGTGATTTGGCTCCAATTGGTAATTTTGTAATTAACATTTTTTTATTGGATGCTACAAATATTGAAATGAAAGCATGCTTAATTGCATAAGATTGTAAATAGCTAAGGTAGGTCAAAAACACATGTAGAGAAGTGTTAGGATAATACAATATCACCATTCGGACGGTATTCTGCGCTCATTTAAAATCGATGTGACATCATCTGACATGAAACTGATTCATTAAATTGAATTGATCTCATAGATGTGACTGTTGTGGTTCGTAGTCATAGCAGCACCAACTGCTGCAGTTAATGTGGTGAATCCAACTTCATTTGTTAATAATAAAATAAAAAGACCATGAATTAAATACTGGCCTTCTGGACTTACAAAATTTTGAGCTGCAAAAGATAACTTTGCACATATTTGAAAATTACCTATTATATCATATTACATTAGAATTCATCTATATTTAAATTCCAGGGTGTGGCTTGTGGTCATAGCGGCACCAGCTGCTGCGGTAAATGTGGCATATTTGAGCGATTTTAAAATACTCTCCTGTTTAAATGCATATTGCCTGTCTTGCACAATTTGCCTGAAGCCACCGGGGTGGTGGTGCCACCGGCTTGGGCCCGTCATCGCTGCTCGCAGCTTTAATATCCATTATTCCTTTACTTGTAAACCCGATAAAATCCATGGCAATGAACGTCATCGGAGATGTTTAACCCACAAGCATTCTGAGAATTATTCCTACTTGTCATTCACATCAATCTAAAAGTTGTCTTTTTAGGCTAGGCGATTTTTCAAATCGATGTAAAAGTAATTAAGATAGCCTATTGTATCATTTTTTATTAGATAAAAACATTAAAAACATATTGCAATAAATAATTACTCTGTTTAGCCTATGATTGGCCAATCCGATCCAGTCAGCGCTGTCATTAGAGTGTGATAGCCAAACTTAACCCTTGGTTAGCCATCTACACTATTTGCTATTTTATTCCAATCCCATGCATTTAATTTTTTTACATAATTTGTTCTTTTTTTTCTATTTGTTATATCTTTGCATTATATATGCAAATGTTTACTCATTAGTAGGGGTGACCCCGAATAGTTGAAGATTCGATGCATCGATATGAGGAGCCTGATTCGACCACCGATCTCACGGTCGAATCTTCGCGGGTGTTATGAAACGAGGATCACACCATTTTGGCAATATGGGGGTGCTCAATATTTTAAAGACGTGTCGCGGCGCTGAGCTGAGCTGACCATCGGTGTGCGACCCCTTTAAGGGCACTGAGCTCCGCACCGCGCCTTTAAAATTAGAACACGTTCAATGAGTGTACACATACCGGCGGCAGCATTCAGCGCCTGTCCGCGGCAACTCAGGAAGTTGTTTAAAATCCTGCTGCACCACAGAAAGCTTTCGTGCAGCTCATCTGTCAGTCAATTCAAAATTGAGCTTGCGTGTATATAATGTGCGCGTCAGGTGGCAGTGTGAGATCCTGATGGGCCTTTCACACCGAACGCAGAACGCGCTGCGCTTGCCGCGGTGTTCAGCGCAGCCCTTCAGATGCGCTTCACTGGCCAGCGCAAAGTAGGCGGAGTTTTCAAAACTTTTTGCGGGAGTTCTATTTCTATTCATTCAATCAGCAGCAAATATGTATCTGTCCCGTGCTAAAAAGCGAGTGATAGCAATAACCCTTCTAGTAAGAAGAAGAAGAGAGAGACCAGCAAGGAAGAAGAGGCTGTGGGTGCATGAAACCCTCAGGTCCAGCGAACAGTTGGGTGAATTTAGGCTAGCGAAAGAGCTCCGTTTCCACAGAGACCGTTTTCAGGTGTACTATTATACAGTTCCGGAAATTCCGACACGCACAGTACAAGATGTTCATCCATTTTGATTTCCGTGCTCGTTTCGATGTACCGTTTCTATTGACCGCGCGGGTGATCGTCACAGAGTGCAGTGGCAAAAGTTTAAATATTTTGAACTTTGACCACGGCATGCGCGCAAGCTCGTCAAGGGTGCACTCCGCTGCGCGTGCGCTTTGGTCGGCGCAGCAACAAACCGTCCTTGCACGGCGCAAGCCATTGAAATGAATGGATTTCTTAGCGCAGCGGCGCCGTTGCCGCGTTCGGTGTGAAAGGCCCATGAGGCGCGGGGGCTTCGGTGTGAAAGGCCCATAAACACACTCAAAGTGTTATTTTCCTCTCTAGGCAGGTATTTTTTTAGGTTTATTTATCAAAATGTTCTTTTATATATTTGTGTGATGTTCTGTATTTCGATCGCGGCTTTAAATTGTTATGAGAAAACGGTTTATTAATGTTTATCCACCACATTACCTTTTAGGCTATTTAAACCTAAGTAAGAAAGCCATTGTCAGTTCGTCTGTCAGTTGGCAGGCAGTTTTGGTCGCTTTATTAAAAGTTGTTGCTGCTGTGTGCAGTGTGTAAAGGAAAATAAAAATTGTTTTTCCCTTCTGCTGACAGTGTTGTACCCCTCCCAACCCATTCACACACACAGATGATTCGACTATCAGTCGACCATAGAGAGATTCGACAATTCTGATTCGAATGTCTAAATCCTTAGTCGAGGACAGCCCTACTCATTAGAAATAAGCTTATCTTGTTCATATAATTCAGTGTCACCTATCAACCTGTAAGTTTTGCTGCACACCAATGATGAAGATACTCTTTACAAGATGTATTGTGTCATGTCTAAAGTCTTAATAATGGCATCAGAATGCAACCAAAGCACATGATAGTAATACGAAGATGGCTATAAGTAATTGTAAATCATCCAAAATAAATGCTGCAATCATTAGATTTTATACAGGTGTTACTATAATGATTTTGTAAATGGTGATCAGCAACCAAATATTGATAATATGGAAGTTACTGCCTTTTGCCTTGGCATGACTCCTTAATTTTTGCAGACAACAGGCAGAGTGCAGAAACTTTAAAATAGGGGTCAAAAGTCAAGTTTGAGTAAAAAAAAAAAAAAAAAAAAAAACTAGATCATTTTCATTACTACAATCTAAATGCCAGATTTCCAGTGTCCTACAATTAATTTGGCTGGACAACAAAAAATCTTTAAAGTCATTTTTCTCAGTTCCACACTGCAGCATCACATCTCTCATCTGACTTTTCATTACCTTTCAAGACTCTGACACTGCCCAACAAACCCTGTGGCACAACAGTGGGCAAGGTATATATGATGACTGGTTGGGCTGGTGCATGATGTAATTCAGGCAAGGAAGGCTTCAGCCCCCCCACCCCTCCACTGATAGAGCGCCAACATGCTTCAGCCTCTATCATGCTGGAGGTGTTCCGCAAAGTGAAGTGTTGTCTTCGACGCAGCGTCTTGTTCCCTGTACAAGGGGTTACAGTCAATACAACAATACAATATGTTTTTAGAATGTCTAAAGGGGACTATTAAAATAAAATATAACCAATTAGGTAATCAGGGCTAACATTTCAAGATGATACACCAAACAACTGAAAAAGTGATAAAGGGGACATTTTAACTTGTCCTTGACAAGTTCACTACTTAAAAGGATAGAGATGTCATTGATACATTATAAAATGCTTTATTAGAATTTGATTTGTAGAGTATTCATTACTTTAAAAGGGGGGAAATATGATGACGACAGGAATGACAGATAACCCGTGGACACAAATTCAAGACTTTTTAATAATGCATTAATTGAATGAACTAATCCATCTAAACTAAAATCTACAAATATATAGTAGGGTTAAAAAGAGTATAATTCATTTCTATAAATTTTGTTGCCATCAGAAAATGCATACTTGCTAATGGGAAGAAAAAAAGGCATCCTCATTAAGAAGGAACAATAATTGTCTGTGAAAAGGTTTCTTCTATTAATCGTTGTAGATATGAAAATAATATTTAAATTTGATTTTTATTTTTAAGTTCTCTCAAGACTTGAATTTATCTACATATTATTATTTTAATTTAGACTGTTGCTCTGTGAGCATATTTTTTTCCTTTCCTTTCCTTTCCTTTCCTTTCCTTTCCTTTCCTTTCCTTTCCTTTCCTTTCCTTTCCTTTCCTTTCCTTTCCTTTCCTTTCCTTTCCTTTCCTTTCCTTTCCTTTCCTTTCCTTTCCTTTCCTTTTAAATGGCATCAGAACAAATGTGACTTAATCAACAGCAAGGGTCTTATCAAGCCACCACCTGCTTTCACCTTTGACCTCTTAAAATGCTTAAATAACTTGTTTAGGGAATATGACGTCATAGTTAAAATAGAGAATCCGCTTGATCCGCTCATTGATTTATAGTTTCTGACAAATTCACAGAGGAAAGGAGTGCTAAGTCCTGTCCTGAAGATTTACATGTATTCATTTAGCAGATGCTATTATTCAAAATGAGTTACAAGTTACAACTAAAGAATACTACAACAAAATGACAAAAACATGAGAAGTGCCACAATGCAAAGTTCCAGAATTGGTCAGAAAAGTACAAATGATGAAGGTAAAACACTGTGACACAGAGTATAATTTAATTAGCATTATAATCAGGCAAAATTCAAAGATTTCATTAGGAATCTGCACAATCGGAAATTTCATGAGGGAGAAAGATTTCACAGCACTGAATTGGCACTGGGTTTTAGTTAGTCGTGTAGTTTTGCTGGATTTGCCAACAGAGGTTTGGTGACTCCTTTGTAAGCTGTCCATCACAGGTTAATACACTACTGATAATAGACAATGGAACTTTTTTCTCCTCAAAATTTTGTCAAACTTTTGCTAAAGTGACTGCACCTCAAGAAGGCAGGGAGAGGAACTCTGATGAAATTGAGAATTGTATTACATTATTGAGGAACAGTAAGGTTCAGGTTCATGAATGTGAAAATCAGATCTGCACGAGCAGGACTGAGCCTCCTTGGTCCACAAACTCTAAAAGCCCTCTCTGCCTCCGAAGGCATCTGGCTATCTTAGGGTCCTGAGGAAGAAGGACCCCAATGGCTCCATTATCCACTGTGAAAGCCAGAGTCCACTTCTGAAAATGACTCATTAAGATTTTGATCAATCTTATGTTTCTCTGCGCGGCACAGTAAGGAAATGCCATCAAGAAATTGCATTTCCCAATGAAATTAGGCGCCCAGCCGGCCCATCCAATCCCATGTGTTTCTTTTGAGACATTAAGATCTGATATGATTTTGGGCTGAAAACCCGCATTTTTTTTACCCTTCTCTAAATGAAGCAATTGAATTTCCTTGATGGTCTCAGGGAGCACTTAGCTTAAGAGAATACACTTCCAAATCAAAAAGCTTTCAATCATCTCAAATTACATTTGGATGAGATACGCTCAATATGAGATAAGTGTAGCATCTCGACGAATGCGATTGAACGTTTGAGTGGCTTGCGCACACATCGGGAATGTTAGGAAACATTAGGTTTGACTTTCTGCAAGGTCTGCCGATTGCCAGTGACATCTTGGCTGTTTGAGGTACAGATGGCATGTCAAACATGGGACAGGGCAGGACGAGAGGATGAGGGGAGAGTGGGACAGAACGCTTTTCATTACCACACTGCTCTGATTGATTACATATGGACTTGGCAGGTAGGATAGAATGCTCAATGAGTTACACATTTGAAGATTTAGCACGAAAAAAGTTGTTGCATGTTAAAGTATATTTGAAAAATTTGGAATTGTAACAAAGTTTTGTTATGGGAAGAAGGAGGCACAGGCAGCCTCCTTATGGACAACTGCCGCACGCACGCACGCAAGCACGCACGCACACACACACACACACACAATGGACTGGACCTGATCTAACAGCGTCATCCCTTTAGCGTCATCACTTTCCTCATCAGAGCTCATTTCCATTACATTCAGCTTTTGACTTCTACTCGCAACTTCAAACATATTCTCAAAACTATAATTCATCATTGTGTATCAGACTTGCCGTCATGTGAAATAAAGGTGGTATGGGTAATGATTTAGATTATGGCCTGGAAAGTACCAACCCATTCTCACTCCCAAGGCGTCAAAAATTGAAGCATGGTCAAGTGCCTTCTGCGTCACATAAAGACGCTAAAGGTGCCCCAAGGCATCATGTTTCGACGCGCTGGATGTTCCATTCATTTCAGTGAGAAACCTTTGCCGTCATACACAGACGCACTGGGTATTAGTAATGGTATCGTCATGGTGAAATTGTATTAGTTTATAATTTGGCCATTATGACATGTTGGAGTGTGTTTTTCAATTTAATCAGCAAGCATAATTTCATTTACATTTATTTTATTTACGCTATTTAGACATGCTTAACATGTAACCCAACCCCACCCCATCCCTAAACCTACCCATTTGTCTGAACATGATATAAAACACAGGATATAAAATACGACTGCATCCACGAGTTATTCAAAAAGTTAAATAATCCAAGTTTTCCGAGGCTAAACGATTGATTTGTATGAAGAAAATCCCCAAAAGCGATCAGCATCTCCATCCGCCGAAGATCATGAACAAACACATCAAATTTCAAATATTGGCGCCCGTTACGTGAGATTTCATAGTGAAATTGCATTGGCTCTCGTATGTCTTGTGACCAATTGCGCCATTACGTCAGCATTGATTGTAAAATGTCATTGGCTCTCGTGTGTCTTGTGACCGATTGCGTCATGCTCAGGAGTCTTTTGAATTATTTGAATGAGATATGAATGAGTTCGTTCACGGGGCAGCGGGATCATCATTTCAGCGATTAAAACATCAAGATCAACTCAGTTCTTCACATGAAGATATCGTATGACTTCAGAAGACTTGGAATGCGACATCAGTTAATACTTTTATACTGCTTTGGTCAGTTTTTGCAATAAATCCTTGTGACTGTACATTTATTTGCCTGTTATTTGTTTTATATTGTTTAGATATGGGTAGGTTTAGGGTAGGAGTGGAGTTAGTTGCTCCAAAATATAAAAGTAGCCTTTAAATATTAATAAAATCATCAGCTTTTATAAACGCAAATAATTAAATGCGTCTGTTTATGACGCCAAAGGTTTATCATTGTAATGAATGGAGCACCCAGCGCGTTGCAAAATGACGCCCAGGGGCACATTTAGCGTCTTCATTGTGACGCGTAAGGCACTTGACTATGCTTCGGATTTTGACGCCTTGGGAGTGAGAACGGGTTGAAAGTACTGAATAATTCAAGCAAATTTACAGCATAACATTAGGTAATTATAGACTATAAAGTAGTATTTGTCGGTATAAGGGAACAATATGTAATATTTGGGAAATAAAGGGGTAACTATCAGGAAAATTAACAAAGTTGTTTATACTTTAAAGAACAACTCCGGCGAATTTTTAAGTTTATCTTGATCGTTATATGTTTGTGAGTACAGTCTATGGAATAAGAAAACGAACCGGATTGGTGTTTGCAACATGGAGTTATTACTTTTAATGGCAGCTAAAATGGCAGCTTTGGGGGCATAAACGTAAAGGGTGTCTTTGTGTCTCTTAACACGCACAAAATGCAATTAAAATGTCTGTTGAACAGGAGCGCAACATGAACAGGTCCCTTACATGACAACGAGATGCGTTTAGTCACTTAGCCATTGTTTAAATTCATCTAAACAGTGTGTTAGAAGGCTAGCTGTATCTCGCGCTGAAGTCCCGTGGGAACTCAGCGGTAGCCGGAAAAAAAGGCAGTCCAGTTTGGAGGAGTATCGTGTGTGTAAAGCACGATTATTTTATTACTGCACATCTTTCCTCAAGCCGTGTGTGCCCAAATGGAAGGATAAATAAAGTTTAAATGACCTCCACAGTGGTTGCACCCGTCTTTAAACACGGAATGGCATTTTTCTTCAACCTGCCCCACTGAGTTGTGTGTGTGTAAGTTAGTCTGTGTAAGTGTTCGCTGCTAATTTTCACAATTCGGAAAGGCACAAATGCGAACCATTCCTTGTTCACTTGTGAGCCCGATTGGATCATCACTCTAGTGATGTCCGGTTCACGAACGAAACGTTCTTTTTAACCGTTTTTTTTAACCGGTTCTTTTTGGTGAACCGGGTGAACCAGTTCACCAAATCAGACTGAATCGTTCTAAACGGTTTGCGCCTCAAATCAGCGATGATCACACAAGTTACTTTAGTTACTCACTCTCTGACATGAGTGACAGTCCCTCCGAATAGAAATAAACTAATGTCTTGAATTATATGTTGTAACTCCAACCGTTCACTGAACTGAGAATGTTTTGCATTCGCGAGTAACTGAACGAGCAGCGGTCCTCGGATCAGCAGTACAGAATCGAAAACCATTTCTTTCGGACACGTTCAATACTGAGAACTGACGAGCCGATGAGCAGAGTCATCATACAAACAACACTCTTCCCAACTGGACTATTTTTCCGGCTACAACAGAGTTCCCACGGGACTTCAGCGCGAGATACAGCTAAACGTCTAAAATAGGTGAATTTAAACAATGGCTAAGTGGCTAAACGCATCTCGTTGTCATGTAAGGGACCTGTTCATGTTGAACAGACATTTTAATTGCATTTTGTGTTTGTTAAGAGGTACAAAGACACCCTTTACGTTTATGCCCCCAAAGCTGCCGTTTTAGCTGAGTGGGGGATTTGGGCATTAACTGTAATAACTCTGTGTTTTTACAAGCACCAATATGCAAGCACCAATCCAGTTCGTTTTTTTTTCTACAGATTGTACTCAAAAAGATATAATGATCAAGATAAACTTAAAAATGTAAGAGTTGTCCTTTAAGTATTTTTTAATTAAGGGGTAATTATCCGTGTAGTTACAGGGTAAGTATGAACGTGCAGGCTGTAAATTAAAGTCTGTTCTTGTTCCCTTCTTGCTTCATGTAGATATAGGGTAAGTACAATAAAACACAAATACAACCTATTTACGTTTTTAAGTCATGCTAGCTTGCGTAATGATAATGACAGTGTCGTGTTATGTCTGACGTCATGATATGATGTATGACTGTTGTTACCAACCAAAATGCGTGTTCATTTTATTGCAATGTCTGGACTTTTTACCACCATTTGTCATATTTCCATTTAGCAAAATATATATTTTTAATTTACAACTACACCCACCCCATCCCTAAACCTACCCAGTGATTAATAGTGCATACACACTTTATGAGCACATGTGTTCCCTGGGATCGAACTCACGATCTATGCAAAACCTGAAATATCAAGCAGATAAAAGGGAAAAATGCTTTAAAATGAAGTCTGCTGTCAGTAGGAGCACAACTTTAGAATACGATCCTGTGCATCATATTTAATTCATTAAAATATTGTTGATAGGGGTGCAACTTTAGTAAACGCTCCTATGGGTCGTATTTCGAGGAAGTGACAAACGACATATAGGCGTATTGGTTGGAGGACATGTTGCTAAAAGAGGCACGTTTTGTCCCTTTCTCTTTCTCTTTCTCTTTCTTTTCTTGTTTCCCTTCATCTTTTTTATTATTTCCATTGATATATCTTAAGAGGAATCCCATGTCTTTTGAAATTTTGTATTATTATTTATAAAAAAAGTAGTAGGCTACACCAAGAAATGCTGTCATAATTTAGTAATCTTTTTGTATCTGATCAGCTGTTATCAGCGGTGCATTAGACTCTTTAAGCTTTCATGACGTTCTCATGCACGTTTAATCTGAAACACATGCGAGAACTCTTGTCTTTTAGTCTTGTTTGTTTCTAATTGCGATTATCATATATTATGTTATTGTTTGTATACGTACTGTTGTGAGCATAAACATTTTTTTTTTTTTTGAAAAAAAATTTTGAAAAAAAAAAATGAATGAGGAGGAGGGTAGTGAATGATGTCCCTGGTCACTAAAGACATTAGGTATGCATTTAAGGGTTATCAGAGATGAACAAATACTGTCAAAATTGTTTCACTTATTGTTATGTTAATTAATGCATTAACTAATGTTAACTAATGGGGCCTCTTTGTGAAGTGTTGCCGAAATATTAAACGCAAACGGCTTGTGTTTTTTTATGGCAATGAAAGACGTGTTGGGCTCAGGTGCCAAAATCTTTTTAGCATTTTTAAATGTCTTATTATTGTGCTTACAGCTATTGATGTGAAATAAAAATATCACACGAGAGGAAATACTTGCTTTAATGTGGTGGCTGTCAATGTGTAATTGCTCATTTGAGAACATGAGGTAAGAGAATTGTGATATAATCACATTTATATGAATAATTTAGCTCACAGTGGTGTGTAAATATATAAAAACAAGACCCTAAATAAAGAATGGCTGTTGCTGAGGGCAGTTTTATCTGACAGGTGCCAGACTTGGCATTTAATGCACAGGGATTGAAGAGCAGGGCAATCCAGGATGATTCAGGCTGAGAGAAGCGTAATACAATTCTCTTGTGCTACTAATAGGAGACAGATCTTCTTTCCATGCCAAAGCATCATATCTCTAATGCTCATGTGGGGGAAACATATGCTAATGGAACTCAATCCCTATCCCCTCGTATTTGTGCTATAATGACTTTAAATTTGTGCATTAGAATGAAATAAAGAATAAATCCAATGGAAAGGCAAAGCAGCTGAGGCCAGGGCTGGTCTTGACAGCCACGCTAAGAGTGATTTGAAAGGGGAAGAGTCGAGGTGTCATCGCTCTTTAGACTTTGAGCTTGTTTGGTTTATATCAGGCTTGAATCTAAGAACATCAAGTGGTACTATGTAGGCCCTGCCTATTGTACTTTTAGGGTGTCCACTTCAACTTCAAGTGTGCGGGATGATAAGTGCTTTTACCCGTAGTACATTAAGGACTAATGAAGCAATGGAACAAAGAGGGTTAAATGACCTGCTTTCATGTTTTATCTATGACATAATGCAAATGCAAGAGGATATAATACCACACAAAGGCACTGAATAGCCAGATATGCATTTGCTTTGTGTGATGCAGAGGCTGAATCTTGACACGGAACCATCCGATGTCTATTATGTATCACTTCAGTATTATTCAACTGAAAGTGAATGGTATTTTTTTTTCAGCTTAAAGTGATGCTCATAAATGAAAATGTACTTACCTTCATGTTGTATTAAACCGGTGAATGACTTTGTTTTAGTTCCTTGGTAATACTTTACAATAAGGTCCCAACAGTTAACATTAGGATATACATTAACGAACTTTAACAAACAATGAGCAATGGATTTATTACAGTGTTTATTAACCTTTGTTAAAATTAGTTAACTAATGCTAACAAATGGAACCTTATTGTAAACTGTTACCAGTTCCTTAAAGGGCCTCAACATGGCAATTTTTTTTTCTTTTTTCTTTACAAGATTTGATCAGTACTTTTATTGATAACTAAAACAAAAATAAATCCAATAATAATAATAATAATAATAATAATAATAATAATAATAATAATAATAATAATAATAATACATTTTCTTTGATTGAAATCAAGTTTAAAATAAAATAAAATATAAATATTCAATGAAAAAAATTGAAAATGAGAAATGCTACCTTGGCAACTTACCTAATTAAAATAATTTTAAATTTAAGTACTATAGATGTCTAAAACTGAAATAAAAGAAAAGCTAAACAGATATATTACAGATATATTTAATATTATTAAATATAATACAAATGACTAATGCACATAACAAAATTACTAAAACTTAAACAAAAATCAAATAATTTTTCAGTACAATAAAAGCATGCAAATAATACTAAAATAAGGGTTGATTTGATGTCACTAATTGGGACTACATTGGTGATTATAGTTATTATTTTATTGTTAAAAGTGCTCTTTGTATCAAAAACTGATTAATAAAATATCCCTGTGCACCTTTAATCCCAGAAGTTCAGTGGTCTACATAGACTTGATCTTGCCAAATCAAGGAAATACTTTCCAGTTTTGTGAGCATTGCATTCCATCCGTGAACTCACTAAGGGTGGTCCGCAGGTGTGCCGTCTGAGAGACGGCATCACTTACATAGCTCGAAAACATTTTCTTCAGTATCATCTTTCTAACAAACACATGCAAACAAACAGTTACCTGTGACATTACATACCTGGCTATCTCTACCAATGACAGTCTGAAAACATCTCCAGCAGGAAGCGCTAGGGGGGCCGGGTAGTATGGGTTTGCAGTGGAGGCTACCAATATGAAATACCACTTCCATAGCACAACAGGAGGTGGAATGTAATTGTGCCTTTTCATACCCTGAAAGTGCATGGCACAGCTTTGGCCCTGCTTCTCTCAATGGATTTTTCATTTGCTGGTATTTGGGCGACAAGGCCACTCAAGATAGATTTTACCTCATCTCTCTAACCATTTGTACAGCATGACTTTGATGAAAGTCCAGGAAAAACCTCTAGCAGCGAAACAGCCACTGTGTTTAGCTAAAGGGGCAGATTGTGAGAGCAAAGTAAACTTTCAGTTTTGTTTCTTTCAGGGCTTTTCTAGTCTTTATTCACTTTTTGTCCAAGTAGTTTCCATAAAATACTATATCACATAGCAGAGGTCTTCAACAGGAGTCAGCAGCAGGACTGTGAGGGGTCCATCATGATATATTGTTTGATTTCACCATAATATTTTAAATACAATTTTACATTCATTAAAGCTTAATAAGAAAGCTTAATATTTTTTTTGCTAAATATACAATTATCCCTTACACATTAGACATTTATTTAGTCAAATGAATGTTATGGAGTACTGTACGTTCATAAACATCGTTGTCATCTCTCGCAGCTGCATCTGTTGGAGTGTGTACGTCTCTCCTTCATCTCTCTCCCAAGATTCCGAGTGGGGTGTATTCCCTGCAAAGTGACTGGACTGTGACTGCAAAGCCCTGACACCCGACCTCCATGGGCCAACACTCAGCTTCTCCTTTAACAGTTGTTCCTCATTTCCTCATACTTTGCTCTTTTCCATTTGAAGGCCTCATCTATCAATTTTTTCCCACGCCAGGGTGAGCTCAAGCATCAGAACACCCTTTGATGAGTCAGACCACAGCACAACAGCACAATAGACCACCACGCATTACCTTGTCTCATTGATTTTGCTCTGCCCGTTCTCTCCTTCTCCACAGCTGTGATGATATATACTGTAAAATGGTATATATTACTGTATATAAAGTATATGACACTTTTCATAAATAATGATTATTTTAATAATTATTTTTATTTCTCATAATAAATATTTAAATACAATTTAACAAGAACACAATTTTATTATTATTATTATTATTATTTTGTAAATTACATAATTTCATATGCTATGGTATAAAGTTTGAGTCAAATGTGATGGTGTTTTGTGTTTTTGTGTGGTAACAAAAATGTACGCTCTATATGTATTTGCCGTGCTTCATGGAAAGGCCCGTTTTGTTTAACTGTTGTGCTACCTGTGTTATTATGGTGGTTCCTTTTCGAGGGAACTCACGCTGTCAAATAATGTCACCCTAACCATAACCCTAACCCTAGCACCTCCAGCAAGACTGCATCTGAAGCAGGTGTGAAACTAGTCCAATCCTGATTGGCATTGTGTGATGACGAAGCATGTGACGGCGCACCACAGAAGCTGCAAAGTTAAGCCAGCACACAAGAGCGACAGGTTCTGTTCTGCAAGCGCTCTGTGTGTGAAATTGAACGTAGTTTGTCCTATTTGGTGTTGTTTGGCTTGGCAAAAAAAGATGTTGACTTGACTTGTTTGACAAGTTGGCGTCTTAAATCATAGGGAGCTTGCAGAACTGCATTTGGGATACGGAAGCCTGCTTTATGGCATCTTCCACACCGAGTGAGAGCTCGATGCTTGAGCTCTCCCGTTCTCTGGAGTTGGAAGAGATCAGCATTAAGGTGAGGAATAATGAGGATTTGCAATTTGCTTATGAGGGGCTGGTTGAGGTTGTGACTCATACGGTGGAAAAACTTAACAACGAGTAGCCACCAGAAAATAAGAAACTTGAGCACAACCTCAGAGTCCAGGCTTACTGTTCTATTACAATCTCCATGTTTATTTATCAAGATTGTGGAAGAAGCTGTTCTCATCCTGCTTATCAAGTCCATCAGTAAATGTTTATTCTAACTTAATGGGCTTGAAAGACACTGGCTATGGGATGATGCTGCGAGTGGAAGAGACTTTGGCATCTCATCTCTCCCTTGACACTGGATCATCCCTGAAAGTCCGAACACTGCCCACTAAGCCATGCAGACAACTTTCAGTTTAGTGGGCAAGCCATATATGATGGCGAGTCATGCTGGTGTGTCCTTCCTTACTATGGCCATCATCCAGGCATACCAGGCTTGCTAAGGGACTTGATGAGGGCAAGGGGTCGGGCCCGATGATATTAAAGAGTTGCATCGGGCCACCGACCTGTCTCTACATGCCATCAAGGAGACGATACAAGCCATTGACCACTCCTGGGAGAGCTAAAAAAAAAGTATTTAGTCAGCCACCGATTGTGCAAGTTCTCCCACTTAAAAAAATGAGAGAGGCCTGTAATTTTCATCATAGGTACACTTCAACTATGAGAAATTCTTTTTTAAGAATTTATTTTCAAATTATGGTGGAAAATAAGTATTTGGTCACCTACAAAAAAAGCAAGATTTCTGGCTCTCACAGACCTGTAACTTCTTCTTTAAGAGGCTGCTCTATCCTCCACCCATTACCTGTATTAATAGCACCTGTTTGAACTCGTTATCAGTATAAAAGACACCTATCCACAACCTCAAAAAGTCAGACTCCAAACTCCGCTATGGCCAAGACCAAAGAGTTGTCAAAGGACACCAGAAACTAAATTGTAGACATACAAGCAGCTTGGTGTGAAGAAATCAACTGTAGGAGCAATTATTAGAAAATGGAAGACATACAAGAACACTGATAATCTCCATCCAACTGCGGCTCCAAGCAAGATCTCACGCCATGGGGTCAAAATGATCACAATAACAGTAAGCAAAAATCCCAGAACCACACGGGGGGACCTAGTGAATGGCCTGCAGAGAGCTGGGACCAAAGTAACAAAGGCTACCATCAGTAACACACAACACCGCCAGGGACTCAAATCCTGCAGTGCCAAACATGTCCCCCTACTTAAGTCAGTGCATGTCCGGCCCCATCTGAAGTTTGCCAGAGAACATTTGGATGATCCAGAAGAGGATTGGGAGGATGTCATATGGTTAGATAAAACTAAAATAGAACTTTTTGGTAAAAACTCAACTTGTCGTGCCACTTTACATCATGATGCAATACCAATCAGGATTGGATTTGTTTTGCACGTGCTTCAGTAGTGCTGTAGGCGTTCTCTAAAATGTAAATAATAATAATAATAATAATAATAATAATAATAATAATAATAATAATATTTTTTTTACATTTATATAGCACTTTTTTAGATACTCAGAGCCCTTTACATGGAAGGGGGGAATCTCCTCACCCCCCCCCCCCCAAATGCGACAGCAGCCATATTGTACCAGAATACCCACCACACACCAGTTGATTGTTGGAGAGGAGACAAAGTGATGAAGCTAATTAGGGTATGGGGATGATTAGGAGGTCATGATGACAGGCCAATGGGCATTTTTGGCCTGGATGCCGGGATTACACCCCTACCAGGGGCGTAGCCATCTTTTCAGAAGTGAGGGGGACAGAAATGTCGTAATACCCCCCCCCCCCTTTTTTTTGGACCAATATAATTTATCACATATCTTGCTTTTAATTGGGCAAGATATCAAATACACTGCTGAACAATAACCACTAATTAATATCTATAATATTATTCTCCTTTTTTATGCCAATTTTACTGCTACAAACAATTGTGCATTAAGATTCCATAGATTTTATGCAATGTAAAAAAATATAGATATATTCTGATGTAAACCATGCTGTTCTCCATGTGAAGATATAGTAAAGTGTGATTTATTCCTGTGATCAAATCTGAATTTATCATCATTACTCCAGTCTTCAGTGCAACATGATCCTTCACTAATCATTCTCAGATGAGGATCTGATGATCAACACACATTTATGATTATTATCAGTTTTGCTGCTCAAGGTGCTGCTTAATTTTTGTGGAAACCATCTAAACATTTGTGGTAAAATTAAAAAAGAGAGAAATTAATACTTTTATTGATCAGGCATGCATTAAATTGATCACAAGTGATATTTTTCATATTAAAAAAGATAATGTATTTAATAAATGCAAATAAATGCTATCGATTGAACTTTCTATTCATTAAAGAATACTGAAAAATAACATGTAGGCTATCGTGGTTTCCACAACATTTTTAAGCAGCACAACTGTTTTCAACACAGATAATAATTATAAATGTTTCTTGATTATAAAATAATTTTTTATATCTTATATCTTGATTATATCTTGATTATTATATCCTGATTATAACGATTAGTGAAGGATCTTGTGACACTGAAGACTGGAGTAATGATTATAAATTCAGCTTTGATCACAGGAATAAATTACTATATATATTCAAATAGAAAAAAAGCTGTTTTAATTTGTAATAATATTTCAAAATATTACTGTTTTAACTATTTTTGATTACATAAATGCAGCCTTGGTGAGCAGAAGATACTAAACATTAAAAGCTGCATTATTCATATAGCCTACTTTATTGCCAATAAATAGCCTACATTGAGATGACTTGAAAAACACACATAAAGCATATATTGTCGCACTCGTCTGATTGTCGTCGTCACGTTTCATCACTCATAACGATTGTTTTCCTTCAGCTCAGCTACAGCTCCAGAGGTATTACCTCTACGAATCCGCTTTTGGACTTTCTTTGAGAGAGCGCCCTCCTCATATTTAGATTCGAATAAAATTACAGGTCCTGCATAGATTATTTTTTGTCTCTGAATTCAAATCTTGATGTATTCACTTGGGTTTCTATGTAAATACATTTGCCCGTGAACTCAAGAAGCGCGCTCTCAACCGAGATTAGAGAAAGCTGTTTTTTAGCGTCCCTGTTAACTTGCCCGCCCTCGCGCAGGTTCGAATCCCGCTCGGAGCGGGTCGACTAGGATCGGTGAGACCCAGTAAAAGTGCGGGGGACGAAAATACATTTTATTAAAAGTGAGGGGGACACGTCCCCCGCGTCCCCCGCGTAATCTACGCCCATGACCCCTACCCTTTATCAAATGACATTCTGGGATTTTTTATGACCACAGAGAGTTAGGACATTGGTTTAACGTCTCATCCGAAGGACAGTGCTTGTTACTAGGCATCTCAAAAGTACATACTTCGGTACCAAGTAGGTACTGAAATTTAAAAAAATGTGATGATACCAGCATTTCTGTAGTACCGGTAGTACAGACTCCCGAGTATATCTGGTAACCGTGGCTGTGTTCAGTCCCTTCTGTGATAATCTAAGCGCAGTGCACCAGAGCCTATTATATACTAGTGTGTGAGAATATTAAACTTCAAAATACCATTTAAATAGAACTTTAGCATGTTCTGCTGTTCTGTGTGAATGACGGGTGCTTTGGCACGGGTGAGCGTGCACACACACATACACAAACGCGCGTGACACTTGCCCGCTGTCTTTGTAGTCCCTACCAACTGCCGTGTGTCACTATTTGAGGACACAAACGCATGAACCATCACTTCATGAGAATTTACAGTTTAATTTGATAAAACGGTCATATCATGAACACAGACACTCAAAGGTCTTCACGGCAACCCGTCAAAATAAAAGTTTGTTGTAACGTGAAGAAATTGACAGAATATATTAGGCTAATGTTGTACAGTACATTAAGCTACGTCTCCATGTAATAATACGCCTCTACTAATAATAATTAAGCCAAGATGGTTACTTATATTTCACTTGATCTTTAAACAATGTTTAATTTTAAACAACAGCCTTTACATGTTTAGGTATTATTTACTTATAATGATTGTCATCATAAATAATAAACTCATTGAATTTAATAACATTTTTGAAAAATAGTTTTGCTGTGGTACTGAACTTGGTACAGAATACCGTAACATTTTTATGGTTTTGTACCGACTGTCACGCCCTCACAGCCATCAGACACTGCTGCGCCCACTTGTTCACCATCACCTGAATTCTAAACACCTGGGCACCATCACCAGCAACACTACATAAGCACTCCTCACCTTCACACTAACTGTCTTGTCTAGCACCGATCCAACCGTGACTACCTGTCCTTCATCGAAGCCCTCACCTGTAACCATCTTCGTCTTCATCATCATCGTCTCCTTCGTCATCTTCGTCTTCACCTTCAACATCGTCTTCACCTCCATCCTCCTATTACCTGTGTCCGTAACCTCTGATAATAAACTTTGCACTTGCACTAATCCCTGTGTCCTCGTCTTGTCTGACACCGACTACTGAAATTTTGGTACCTTGACATCCCTACTTGTTACAGTATAGTGGCCCCCTACAATATAATGGGGTGTTAGGACCCACACAGACCACAGGGTAAGCACCCCCTGCTGGTCTCACTAACACCTCTTCCAGTAGCTACCTAGTTTTCCCAGTTTGTCTCCCTTCGGTACTGGCCAGGCTCAGCCCTGTTTAGCTTCAGTGGGAAACCAGGCTTGGGCTACAGGGTGATATGGCTGCTGGCCATATATATCCATAACCTGAGCCATTAACAGTATAATTTAAGAAACATGGCAGATCTTTTTCATAAGTACCTTCTTACATTAGCATTTTATCAGTTAATGACATATACGACTGTAAACTGTAAAATATAATATGGGAAAAATACCATCCCATATTGCCTGAAATGTCAGTGTATTTTTAACTTATTTTTTCTTGAATGCTGAATGTCTGGCAGCACAGCTGGTGTTGTCATTTTTTTCTCTTTATCTAAAGCATGTTTCTGTTATTCAGGCATTAAATGTATGCTCTGTCAATTGGATCTTGAGTGCAGTCCATTTCATTCACTTATTTTCTTTTCTATTTTTTATTTTCTTTTTATTTGGAAGTCTTAAATGCAAAAACATATTTCACAATTAGGGGAGTCATATTGATTAGAATGTGTGTGGTGGAGACATCGAAGAGAAGCCATTACTCCTGCTTTATATGTCAGCTTTTATTAACTAATACTGCAGTGGTTCAGTGGCTAAGCTTAAATAAAAAAAATTAAAAAAAATACAATTTCTAAGTCTAAATGCTCAAATTCACATCAGTTCTTTTTATTATAAGATGTGCCTAGCGGGGTGCTTATTTATCTTTTTTATAAACAATATTTACTTTTAAACAGCATGTAGCCTTTAAATGTTTATACTGCATGTGTTATTTGCTTATAATGATTATCATCATAAATAATAAACTTACTGCATTATATATATATATATATATATATATATATATATATATATATATATATATATATATATATATATATATATATATATATATATATATATAATTGCAATAAGTTTATTATGATGATTTTTTTTCCGAATAACTGAATAAATATTGGAATATTGAAACTGACTACTGAAATTTTGGTATTGTGACATCCCTATTTATATAGCATATGAAAATGTGACATGATTGAACGTTTATCTGGAGTAATATATGTAAAGGAGTGTTAGCTTAGCAGATGCTAATTATCTTTTTTATATAGGAATTTAATTGCAATAAATATAATCCTTTAGTAACTTGTGATTTTGTTAATTAGCATGTCATACAAAATTATTGACACTTTGAAATACATTTTAAAGATAAATCTGGTTCTGTACATTTCTTCATTTATAATCTTTCTGTAATTTTAAGATCTGTTATATGAACTGCACTATGCTTCTGTATAATGATTTATCTAATGTATGTGTGTTTAATTTGTATTCCTACAATGCATACACCAACTTTACATTTCTTTACATATTTTTTTTAGTTAAGCACTTGTCACTTTGATGTTTTTGTTAAAGTAATGACCTTTGAATATCTCATGTTGTTAAAAGAATAGCTCACCTAAAATTGTGAATTCTGTCATCATTCTGTCATACACTCCTCATGTCGTTTCAAACTTGAATGAAGTTCTTTTATTAATGGAACACAAAATAAGATATTCAGCAGAATGTCCAAGCTACTCTTTTCCATTTGTTCCAAGTGAATGTTGACCAGGGCTGCCCAAACCCTACAAAAACATTACAATAGAATGATAAAAAAGTGTTGAGTAAATGTTAACACATTTTTGGGGTGAACTATTCGTTTAACCAAGCTTTTGTTAAAGAAAGGTGAATTTTATTTTTTAATATTTTTTTTTTTTTAAGTAGCCTTCACATACGTATGAGGAGTGCCTAAAATCATATCACAAATTCCTCACCTTTAAAGCTTCTTATATGGTCCTTTCAAATGAAGCCAAGCCCAAGTGAGGCCTACTTACTGTTGCCACTCAGCGAGACAGTGGGAAAAAAGTACATAGGTGGAGGGTGACAGCTTCCTCTTCCCTTAGTAAGCCATAGAAGTAAATCTCCTGCTCCTCTGTTTGACTTCTTCATGAGAAAGTGTTGTGCAATAACGCAATTCTGAAAGGAAAAGGCACTTAAGAGGCTGAGAGGTAGATTAGCAATTTGTAAGAGCTATTTATAACCATAAATTGCAGCCAATCAAACCGCCCTTGTCTTTTATAGAAGTATGTTTGAGTTCCAGAGAGGCCGCTTCAGCCTGAAATGCAATATCCTGAAAGAAACAGCTGTTCCAACATACAGATGGGAAATGAATGAGGGAGGTGGGGGTAGGAAAATGAAAGACGGAGAAAGAGAGACATGCACAGATGTGACCTTATCAAAGCGACTTGAGTCTTGCACTTATTGCCCAGGACCGGTTTGAGTGAACTAAACACAGTGACGTGATCACAGCAGAAGTAAAGGACAGTTCTCTCTCTCCTTTACAAACCCTCCCTCTCCCTTTCTTATGGTCGGCCTGAAGAGGATGGAGATTAGCATATGACATGACAGATTACATTAAATCACATCGTTGCAGTACTTTATGGCATTAGCCTCTTAGCCTAGGCAGCTAGACGCATGCAAATGCCCCTCTAAAACCCTCTTATTTAAATCTGCTGAGTGACATGGCACCTTTGATATGATTATTAGTCATCTGACTGACTGGAGTTCACCAGCAGCAGGATACACATATGCCAAAGGAATGTGAGATATTCAGTATTCAACATCACTTTCTGAAAATGACATGCAGTTTTATTTTTGTATTTTATTTTTTTGGCTTTGTTTTTAGGAGGGGTTGGGGCTGTATGCCAAAATCATCAGTATTAAAACAATAAAAGACCTGAAATATTTAAGTTGGTGTGCAATAAATCTAAAATATACGAAAGTTTATTTTTTATCATTACATTATAGAAAATAATGAACTGTATCACAATATGCTAATTTGTATATATATATATATATATGTGTGTGTGTGTGTGTGTGTGTGTGTGTGTGTGTGTGTGTGTGTGTGTGTGTGTGTGTGTGTGTGTGTGTGTGTATATAGTTGCTTCAATGCATTTAGGGGTATGGTCCTTGTCAAGACAATCTCCTGAGGCAGTCCTGTGGGTGAAAATGCCTTGTTGGTGCTAGAGGTCAGAGGAGAATGGGCCAACTGATTCAAGCTGATAGAAGAGCAACTTTGACTGAAATAACCACTCGTTACAACCGAGGTATGTAGCGAAGCCACAACACGCACAACCTTGAGGCGGATGGGCTACAACAGCAGAAGACCCCACTGGGTACCACTCATCTCCACTACAAATAGGAAAAAGAGTCTACAATTTGTAAAAAATGTTGCCTGGTCTGATGAGTCTTGATATCTGTTGAGACATTCAGATGGTAGAGTCAGAATTTGGTCGTAAACAGAATGAGAGCATGGATCCATCATTCCTTGCTACCACTGTGCAGACTGGTGGTGGTGGTGTAATGGTGTGTGGGGTTTTTCTTGTCACACCTTTGGCCCCTTAGTGCCAATTGGGCATTGTTTAAATGCCACGGCCTACCTGAGCATTGTTTCTGACCATGTCCATCCCTTTATGACCACCATTTACCCATCCCCTGATGGCTACTTCCAGCAGGATAATGCACCATGTCACAAATCTCGAATAATGTCAAATTGGTTTCTTGAACATGACAATGAGTTCACTGTACTAAAATGGCCCCCACAGTCACCAGATCTCAACCCAATAGAGCATCTTAGGGATGTGGTGGAATGGGAGCTTCGTGCCCTGGATGTGCATCCCACAAATCTCCATCAACTGCAAGATGCTATCCTATAAATATGGGCCAACATTTCTAAAGAATGCTTTCAGCACCTTGTTGAATCAATGCCACGTAAAATTAAGGCAGTTCTGAAGGCAAAAGGGGGTCAAACAGTATTAGTATGGTGTTCATAACAATCCTTTAGGTGAGTATATTAAATATATAAATATAAACATAAAGCATATAATTGCAACATAATTATGTAACTACATTTATATTTTAGCCGCTTTTCTCTAATTATTCAGAATGTCACAGCAGACGCCCCCTGCCCTTCTGCTGTGTCTTCCCCATGTTCGGTGGTCTTTAATCTTAATTATAAAGCTATCATTACCACATGAACCCGAGGCTGTGGCCGTCCATGCTCAGAATCAATCACGCGATGGGTATGTTCTGCTGCAGAGCTCCTCTCCCCTTGTTCCCCACTAGAGCTTTTTCATTTATTCTCTTTTCAATTTTCATAATTGCTGTTGTCCTCACACTCGCAAAGAGCACAGCCCATTGCCCTCTCTGCTGAAGTTGGGCATTTTGGATATTGAATATTGGTTTCACATACTTCATTGCATCGATCAGATAGGGTTTTGCAGGAATAAAATGAAGCATCCCCTCTGATTTAGAGAGATGAAGTGCTTTTCTTACAAATTCGCCTTGACCAATGAGTCTCTTATCCGGTTGTGTCTGTTAATGCATGATTTATGGGGGTTTGGGTTTGTTGCGGGACTGATATTCACCATAATAGTAAGTTTTGATAAAGCAAATTGTGTTATACATTTTAAAAGGAGAAAGTATTACACTAGAACAGAGAGTTATTTAACCAGCCATTATGCTGTTTTATTGCTCTGTTTATTTCTTATGTGTACTAGTCATTCTCCGACAGGCTGTTGGCAACCACTGATGAAATATCCCAACATGTAGAGTAGAGATCCTAACAGGACTTTCACACTCTATTAGATGTGAGAAGGCGTTAGATGAAAAAGCAGGACAAAAGCTCGCCAAATGCTCATCATGCAGTGGAATTCTCAATAATCCAAGATGCTTGAGCTGAGCTCTCCAGGTCTGTGATTGGGATATGCAAGGCCGCTGCAAGGACTAATTTCTTGAAAGCCTGCTTGCTAACCGAGGCGGTGAAATTTAGGAGCAGTGAAGATGTCAGGACTGCATTAGACCGCCTGATCAAAGGCCTCCAGCAGGCTTCCCTCTGCAGGTCCTCTCATGAATCCGATGACTCTGCCAACAGACTTGTTTTACCGTTAAGGCAGCTTTATGTTTGATTTTTATGTGCCAATTAATTAGGTGCTTTCTAATATATGTCGAGAGAACTGTAAACTATTTAGAGAGAGGTAAGGAGAGAGCGATCTGTGCTAAAGTTCTTTTGATTTATAACGGTCAGTGTTCACGTTCAGTAAGCACAAGAGACAGCTGAGAGTGCATGGCCGCCACTCCGACCCACTCTGAACTAGGAAGGAGGATTTAAATGTCTTCCCTTGAAGTCTAAATATTTAATTTCTTAATAGAGGACACTGCAGCCAACATTAATTTTGAAGGAACAGTGTGGACATTAATGAAGCTAACACAGAGTGGCATGCCTTGTGACATTCATTTGATAAAAAAAGGCGAGGCACTTTTTTTTCTTCATCTTCTTGCACTTTTACCCTTTTCACAAATTAGTCACGAAAATACATCCCTGTCATTGATTTGTATTCCCCACCTTATAACCCTATAATCTTAGATTATATGTAGAAATTTGTGTTTCACACTGCTTAAACCACTGATTATAATTACTTTCACTTTTTAGTAATATTTTGTCACATATGCCATAGTAAACATAATTTGTTCCTGTTATTGTAGGGAGTGAATTACAATGTGGCCTCAAAAAAATGTTACTTTTAATTTTTTAATGCATTGAATGCTGCTTGCTAGAATGACATTCATTGTTGGTGGCATAAGCTACTCTATATGTGGTTCTTGGGCAAATAACCAGGAAAACATCACCTCAGATGGTGTGAGTGGGATTTGATTCTTAATATGGCACAACACCTTTACCTCATTTCTCATATCCACTTGATGAGAAAGAAAAAATTGTGTTTAATAAGATCTAGAGAGATAAAATTGTAAAAAGAAGCTATCATACCCAATGGGATATGTTTATAAGACATGATTTAATTATTTTGAGTTATAGTTTTCTGAGATATAAATGTTGAACTTTTATGAAGTCACTGCAGAGTTGCGCAAATGTTTAAATGTGAGATTTAAAATCACAATATGGAGATATAATTCAAAGAAATAACTGTGAGATAATATCACAGTATAATATATGATGTAACAACAGGGAGATACAAGAGCAATTACGAGAAAAGTGAAAGAATCACAAAATGTATCTGTTACAATGTGAAAATTTTATGAGATATAAAATGACTGTCAGGAAACACATACTCAAAGGAATAGTTTATATCGAAGACGCATCCAGCGTGACCGGTGTCTGAACTACTATCAAATCACGGCAATCCTATTGACCGGCGACAGCCTATGATGTCATCAAGGTGAGACCAGGAAGTATATAAGGGCGCCTTGCAAACATGACACCAGCCTGAAGGTTCTTCGTCTGAAGGGACTGTTTGGCAGGCAGGCCCCGAGGCATGGCACCATGACGCAGCATCTCGTTCCCTGTTCTCCCTTTCGAAAGGGAACTCACGCTGCGTCAGCTGACGCTACGGGGAACGATATACCCACGCCGCCATGCTGAGGGGAGTGCATGCCCCTTAATGGCAGTGACAACTGCCCGGACAAGAGTTCGAATAAAAAGTCTGAACCACTCCCCCTCTGGTCACACTAGGCTGTCAGTGACAGCATTCCCTATGGTTATAGCCCAAGCTATATGCCTAAGAGAGGACCTTATTAAATTTTTACCTGAGGTCTCTTACCCTCGGCTGCTCAAAGGCCTGGGACCAACTACTTCAACAGAAGAGGTCCCTTTAAGGGAATGTGGCTAGGGTGCCCGAGGGCGCCCCAGCCAGCCACTATTCAGGAAATCCTACACTGAATGCCACCAGGGATGCCTGACCTGGCATCACTTATGTGGGACACCCTGTATGGGACACATATGGCCAACCCTGTCTGTTTAGAAACAGAGCCTCCGGACTTTTGCTTACTCATGAGCATCCAGACTGAGGGACTGCAAACTGGCAGTGTCCTCCTCAAACCGGAACTTGGAGACGGGAATCCTGGAGAGCAGTACTTAGCATAGTGCTTTCTAACCCTTGCCAGCGAGGGGAGTTTCTTCTGCTTGATCCTAGGATCTACTGAACACATATATGGCCCCCGAGGGCCTGATCAGGCTCAGGCGACCATAAGCTCGCAGACGACCCTCGTTGAGGGGAGCTCTTAAGCCTACCTGGTAGGTAAACCATGCTGTAGGCTGGCAGGTCCCTGTCCTGAAGTGGACCGCGCAGCAGAAACGTCGCCTCGTCGTGCTAGGACATGAACCCCCCCCCGGTAATGCCGGCTAAGGCCGGGACCCGACAGTGGGCAACCACTAGCTATCAGCATAAAGCCAGTTATGTGTTCCCGTCCAAGGGACTCGTTCCCCCCAGGGAGTCCCGAAGGAGCCTCCAACTGGCACTGTTGAGGCTAGCTGTTAAAGGCCACAGGGAAGTGACTTTACTGGTCCCCTCAGGGAGGCCCATGAGGCCATCAACACCAGAAGCCACCCATGCTAACTGCGCAAGTGTCCAAACAGTGGAGTTCACCCTCGGGGAGGCCTACTACCTGACAGCAAGGCCTGCTATCGGCTAGCTTGTCACCGAGACCGGATCTGGGGATCCCTTCTCAGGGAGGCCCAGAGGGGCCTACCATGTGACAGCACGTTACACTGGCTAACCAAGCGTTCGAGCTCGGGGGCTCACCCTCAAGAAGGCGTGGAGAGGCCTGCTACCTGCTAGCCAGACGTACAAATGGTCAGAAGTTACTGTGTTCCCTGAGCTCGCCTCCAAGGAGGCCTTTTTGAGGCCTCATGCACAGTAGAGAGTCTTTAGGGCAGTCTGGAGAGGCCTATTGCCGAATGGCAGCTCCCTGTTAGAGGCCCGGTGACAGACAGTGCTTATCGAATGGCAAAAGCCCCCAGGAAACCCTGCAGGGAACTCACTCGCAGGGAGGCCTACTGAGGCCTACCACCTGTCCTGGAGTTAACAGCCCGGACTGCCTCGGCTGGCGTCTCCCCGCCAACCGGCCTTCTAAAGTCGGTCTGTCCCAGCAGCCTGTAGGGCCCTCTGTGCGATGGCGCAGTCTCCCGGGCAGCGCCTACCAGCGTGGACCTTAAAACACATTCCCAACAGCAGTGCACTCACCAAAAACGCCTTGAACCCTCTAAAGCGAGGGGAGTACAACTTACGTCACCTGCCTCCAGGGCGGCCAGGGGAGCATCCGACCAACCCATGCTAAGCAGATGGTTGTGAAGTACAGCTCGACCCGAGCCCTAGAAAGGTGGAGCAGAAGACACAGAGCAAGAAGTGAAGCATTCAACACATATTACCAACCGGCCGTCCCTCCCAGGATAAGTCCAGGCTTGGCCGGACGACTCTGAACTGAGGGGAGGACGGGTAGGGATATAAGCTCCTGCAGATATACTGACAGGAGCCCGGGGCAACTTGCCACCGCAAGACGTCACCGCCATCCCACCAGCAGCCTAGGCCAACTTGATGCAGTGCCCTCGTGAGGGCCAGCCAGCATCGATCTGATAAAACCCAAAAACCAAGGCCCTAAAAAGGCCTGAGACAGACCTTACTGCAGTTCATGCGCTAAACTGACCTCATACACTCTTCTAGATATTTCACTAGCAGAGGTGCTAACGCTACCCAGGGGTGGCTACTGGCCTAACAGTTTGACTAGGAGAATGCACATAAGTCTATATCGACACTACATGCCTGCGGGCATGCCCGGTTGCCTCAACTGCTCATATTCACATATCCAGATGAGAAACTGCCTAACACAAACACACAGTGTTTATCACAAACATTTTTCTAGCCACCCCACCAGGGAACTACAGGCCCAATCTTCTCTGTAGAAACTTGTTTCCAACATCCATCATCCCACAAAACCCCTCAGGGAAGCATAGAGTCCAAACATACGGGAAAGTAAGAATGTGTGCCCTATAAAGGGGACTCACCCAGTCTCCTCCGGTGCCTCATCACTTCCATGTAACATGCATGCTTCGGCGCACCAAACCTGAGGGGGGCGCTTCTCAAATACTCGCCAGGGGGGACCTAGAGTATCATTGCTTTACGGCCCCACCACGGATCGATTGCAAGAAGTTCCTGGGAAGATGCTGAAGAAGAGGAGAAAAGTCAATTGTAATTCTTAACTCACCCACCAGGAGAAGACCATATTATCCACGCCAACCATATTGTGATACACCTTTCCTCTTCTCTGGGAGTCCGCCTCTTTGCGCCCCGCCCTCAACCACTGTGCAGACGAGAGGTGATGTTGGCCCTCAGGCCCCATCACTGGTCTATGACCGCGACTCCTCCCGCCTGCCTGGGACCGGGATCTCAGTGGCGTGCGGGTCCTCAGATACCACCGCATATGATTTTGCGATGCTGGCCCTCGAGCCATGCTATCGCTGGTTTGGCGCATGTCTGCCGCCCTGCATCAGGGTTTTTATTTATTTTTGTATTTTATTTAATTTTTGCCCTGATTGAGATCCCTCAGCAGACCCTCCCTGTATACTTGTAACACCGACATGTGTATAAAGTAGCACCAGGCTGACCCGCTGCCGTGTATGCCCTGCCAACTAATGAAACTTATCGTTGAAAAAGCTCAGATGGCAGGGTTGGAGCTCTCAGTGTTCCCGCCTACCCAGACCGGAGATTACTCTTAACGACAACCTGTGGCGAGAACACCTACCCAATTCCACTCATCCTCCAAACATCAGCATTCATACCCACTGATGTCAGCACATACTGGATATGGGTTCTTCCACTCCCTCCCGATCTCAGTAAGGAGATCAGAAAGGAATGGAAAGCTCAACTGAGCTGATGATTTTATGGCCGGGGAGAAATCGATCGTAAGTCTAATACGAGCAATATCTCCTCTAACGCACCCACATGGCAGCCTCAGCCTGCTTGCAGTGCGTTCCATAACATTCATCGGCTCCGCATACATGTTTAGGATGGCTGTGAACTAGTTTATCTTCTCCCCAGCCATCCCTAAGAGCATTTCTGATAGATCTCGTCAGCTGCCAGATTGCAAGAGGGAACCGCCCTCTTGTGACGATCGGCGAGCCCCATCCGAGGCAACCATGAGGTGCGTCCGCGCTCAGCCTCGGCGTGATTGGGACCATGTCACTAGTCTCAGATGCAACAATCCTCTTCCCTCAGGAAGAGAGTCAGATGAGAGCGGAGCGATCTCATACTATGTTTAATACACGCTCCCGTTGCACACAAACAAACAAACAAACAAACAACTCCATAAGAGCTTGTCTGTGCACGCTCTTAATCCCAGGCAGAAATCAAATGAATTTGGATTACCTTTTGACTTGAAGCATTCAGACAAAACAGTCCCTGAAGACGAAAAAGCTGGTGTCATGTTTGCAAGGCGCGAGTTCCCTTGGGGATTTGACAACACACTTGGGGATCAGGAGACAAAATGAGGAGTCAGGTAGGATTGGAGACAAGAAGAACCACATGAAGGTAAACAACCATCAGGTGCTATGCTGGTCCTAGAAATAACAGAGACTGAGATACATTTTTTTCACGGTTTATATGACTCAAAGAAATGTTGGGAGTTTGCCCCAACCTGCATTCCCTGTTGAAACAGACACATGAAGGTCCACAAAAAAGAAGACTTTTTGTGTATTATACTGTTTATTATGTCTTTTGTATCGTTTGCTGTTTTATGCACGCCTTATGATATAAGATATGCCTTATATTTGTTACTTTTACACTGGTCAAATTGCACTACGAAGGAAATATACTCAAATACTCTTTATTCAGAATACTCAAAACACAGGAATACTCAGGAAACTTCACACTAATGATAACGTGAAATAACAATCTCTGAAACACAGAAACTTAAATACAAGGAGCAAACAAAGGTAATTAGATGAACACAGAACTAAACATTGGAATAACAAACTAGAGCAAGAATGAGTAATTAAGAAAATTAACGAGTTTGTTTGTCTGTAGACCTCTCATGACTGTTTTAAAGACAGCTCATTATTTCCATTCCCTCCACCTTCTCCCTTCTGGGTTCTTTTCTAAAGCCACGCCCCCAAAATACATGAACGTGCCTCACCGACTGCTCAGCTGGAAGATGTATTATTGACCTGAGACGAGTGGAGTGCCCTCAATGTAGTGACATCATGTCAGAATCACATGTAATAAAAAATCAAACTTTATCAGTATGAATATGAACAAATAAGATGTCTTTTAGTAATCACTATCAAGCTAGAATACCAGTACTGGTAAAGTTTAAAATATATTTTTGTTTAATTCGGTAACGAGCTAGTTATATTTATAAGGCAAAGATAAAAAGGGGTAGCATTGATACCCCCCCCCCCCAATAACATCAGTTATACTGTGATGAAGATGAATTTCGTGTAAGATTCATAACATTTACTGTGTTTTGCATGTAAGAGTTTCCATGATGAAAGCGTTGTTGATAAGTACTAGCTAAAGCTAACTTAGTTAAAAAAAAAATTACTGCATGCGGTGGACTAGCTTTTACACATGCATTTTGTTATCTAAAGTTAAATTTGGCGAAATTCAACACGACAGCGATCAACTTGAGCTAAATATATTAAGTATTTATCATCTTTACTAATGGCTAAGTGTATAATATTGTAACTTTATGCTAAGTAATGTTATGCTATATTAGGCAGCTACATGTGCTATTGATACATGCTTCATGAAAACATAAACCGAAAAAATATATAATCAAAATAAAAGATTACATGTCATGCCGAAAAACAGCCAGCAATGAGTCGTTTTTCAGGTCCCTCAGTTCTCGACATCGATGGAAACCCACGCTGATATTTACTCACGTTTGATTTCTTTGTTTACGCAAAGACTTCTTGTGCATTTCCTTTACATGTGGGCCATCTGTTTTTTTTTTTTTTTTTTTTTTTTTTTTGCATTGTTTGCCTTCGCTAACTGCAAAACCTGGTGCATTTTGAATGCTTTTGCTCTTCCCAGGGGTGTGCATGTGTGGGCAGAACCTGTAGCGAAAGCGGTGGTTGCCATGGTAGCGAGAGAGAGTGACAGTCGCCCAAGCCAATCATTTGTTTCGTCCCGAAAGAAAATAATGAGCGGTGTTTATTGCAGATTAAAAAGTCTAGAGTCACTTGACTTTTATACTCTCGCTTTCAGAGTACTTACATTATAATTATGTATTGCCATATAAAGAAAGTTTAAACAAATTTGGACAGAAGTGTTTTAGATCATTCCTACCTACCCTACCTTTAAGACAACCAGGTATCTCAGTGTTAATGAAATCATGAAATGTACGTCACAATATTTAAGAAAGATAGGCAGGGTTGTGTCATATTTCATTTAATTACAAATGTACATCCAGAGAAGATAATCATAGTAGCCTATGCCTGAACCACATATTAATATGTTTAATATTTTAAAATTGAGAACAAAAAGAGGCAGGGTTGTGTCTTATATTTAATTTAGTTAAATATACATGCAGTGAAGTTTTAAAAAAAATGTACATGTTGCCTGAACCACATTTGTGTGGCTATATTAATCTGTTCAAGATTTTTAAAATTAAAACTAAAATAGGCAGGGTTGTCTTTTATGACATATTTTGTTTTATTATAGCTTAAATATACATAGACTAAAGTGATCACTGGAGTAGCCAGAGTGAGCTGAGTGACGATCTCAAGAACGCAGCTGGTCCATTTGCAGAATTACCGGACTTTCCAGAATTTACATACTTGGTATTGAGAAATGCCTTATGATTAGGGTCTTTTTTTTACAAGGAGGACTGACTGCCGACAGTGTGTGAACAAAACATAGACTTGATCTATTCATTTTTACAAAAAAACACATTTTTGACAGGCCCTCTGCACTTAACTTCTGCATTAATGTGCACAACCGCAAACTACGATTTAACACCTGAACATCTATTCTCACCTTTTATCTACTGCACATATTTCCTTTTGAAGTCTTTGCCTAAGAAGATAAATGAATCAGAGTAAATCTATAATACTTATCCCTGTCTGCATGGTTTATTCCTTTAAAATATTAATCGCACATCAAGGAAGCTGTCATAAAATTTAAAAAAAAGGCAGAATAAGAAAAGAAATCTTCCATTGCCATTCTTTGATGGTACAGAATATATGAAACCATAAATGCAACATAATGTCTTAAGACTGAATGAGAGAGTAAAGTCTCTCGAGAGGGAATCAGAGGTGACGACTAAGCTAGAAACTCAAGTACATGGGTCAATTGTTAAGCACACAAAACCTCAGGACAAGCAGGCCGTCCCTTTGTCCCTGTAGGGTAGAAATTCAAAGCCTGGCTTTGGCATGCTGGAATGAGAGCTATAATACTCTTTAAAATATGTAAAGAAGCACATGATTACGTACATACTTAATGCGAGCTAGTATCAATCCGTGAAAGCCAGAAGAGGCCAGGGATATTTATGCCTCTCAAAAGCTTTTTATTTAGTCCCTCCTCCATTCTTGACACACTTCATTTAGAATAGAATGAGCCTCTGCTGCTTTTTAAAGTTAATGGGGAGTCCAACATCTTCTTAGTGTGAATAATCTACAATCATTTTCCATTGTAACACATACTTTTGGATAGCACATAAACAATTTATAATTTAAAATACTATCAAAGATCACATCTATGCTCATTCTTGCCCATATATTAAGAATGACTTGTTTTCAAATAAATACATAGCATTTTAACTAATCATGCACAATGGCATCTCATATATAAATACATATAGTAAAATGCTCAAATTGAATAAATAAATGTAAATTTGGTGCAGCATTTAAGTGGTTATTTTGACTACGTACTGTATTTACTTTTATTTATTATGTATTTATTTTTAAATAAAATTACATTTTATTTTAAGGTGTCCTTGTTACAGTGCAATTATACATTTACTAAGTCATTTTAATTAACTACATGTACTTGTTACATAATTAGGGTTAGGGTTTGTTTTTGGGTTAGGTAAATGTAATTATGCATCATTTTCTGTTACTAAAGTAACTACGTGTAAGATGTAACAGGGACACTGAAATGAAGTTTTACCAAAAATAATGTCATATTATGATGATTATTTTCCACTGAATCCTGAGTCTGTTTTGGCCCCTCACGGTAAAAAGTGTTAGCCTACTATTGTTTCATTAAAAATGTATTTCTACCTGTTATCTTACCCTTAAATGTAGTTTTGTTGGTGTAACCTAAAATATATTTTGGCTGATTCAGTAATGTTTAATAACATTCTTTATTGGAAAAAAATAAATGAATTTAGATGTTACCACATGAAGCTATTTTTTTAACATGATTTTCATTTAAAACAAAATCATTTTATCATTCAGTATTATGCTGGTATATTTATTAAATCCAGGGGAACAGAATAAAATAACACTTTCCATATAGCTTCAGCAAAAAAATGTGCAGGTTATTGAACTCGAAATTGATGCGAAATCTGTGAGGAGAAATATTTCGCCCTCATGCAGTCATGTGGATTTCCATTTAACCTTTAAACTCATACCTCGGGTCTTTGGTGACCTGGGACGTCATTCACTACCCTCCTCCTCATTATTTTTATTTTTTTAAAGTTAGACACCAAACTTCTTAGTATTCCTCAATTAACTGTTTATAATATAACAAGAAAAAAATACAATTTTAAAAGCTTGCCTGGTTTCCCAATCTCTCTTTCTTTTCTTTTTCTTTTTCTTTTTCTTTTTGTTTTATAGGGTCTAACGACCCGAGGTGTGTAAAAGTGTAAGAATTTTTTTTCTTTACACAACAGTATCTGAATCTTTGATGACTGAATAAGTGCAATTCACATTTATTGCACAAGGTGGCGATTTCTGATACATAACTATGAAGTGACATTTCACTCATAGTTACTGCAGGCAGAAAACAAAAGAGTCGAAACTTGAAATCGGGTCACTGCAGAGCAAGTACAGAACACAATTTAATGTCATTGTCAGTGTAACTTGATGGGGGATCTGGTGAAGAAACTGTCAGCGATCAAAATATTGATTTTAAAGATGTTGAAAATGATAGTTTTGAGAATATGTTTGAGATCGCGAATTTGAGCCAGATGCTGAATGTGCTGGGAAATGAGCTCTGACGAGGACAGTGATGACGGTATAAAACATCTGCTCAAAACCGAACCCTTCCAAGCTCCAAAAGGTAAAAAAATGCTTTATTTTATTCTCCTGTACTTGTTACTCTAATATCAGGAGAGTTGTACTTTACTGTGTGGTGTGTAACATGGTTACATTTTGGAGAAAACCTTCAGGTGTATATCATTGGGGTTGAATCTAAACTCTGCAGGACAGTGGCCCTCCAGGAGCAGGATTGGACACCCCTGATCTAGAGCAACAGAAAATACATCCTCCACACTAGAAAACAATACTATACATTAGGCAATGTCTTAACTAACATAAAAGACAGGACAGAGAGGACAGTGGTCATTATTTTATCATGGTCTGCACTGACTGAAGATCCTCTTACCTTTGTTCTTATCACCTCTTATAGAACTTCAAAGGAGAGATACATTATGACTCTTTATATATTTGCTAAAAGGTTCCAGCCAATTTACTTATTGACCATTTGCTTTCTTTTAGGTTCACACTGACATATTTGTTGACTTGAGAAACTATGTTTAATACATACATCACTCTAAAAGGAGTAGGGCTAATGCTAGCTGACCTCTTCAAGGGGGGTTGTCTTGTTTTGTAGCCTTTTTTTGGTCCATTTCGGCTGTGCAAGAGATGAGGTCTTTATGTACAAAGAGAAAGAGGCTAAAAGCTTTCAGAGAGGTATAAACATGCTGAATTTCATTTTGCGTACCGGGGAAACACAACTTTGCTCATTTTTTTTTCTCCTGCTCTCTTTCAATTTTCCTCCCTAACAGCCGTTACAAAACTGGTGCTGGTATGCTGCTAATTTATCCTCTCAATGTATGATATCCTGTCATCTCCTCATTTGTCTCTGAGTGTTTCTAATCAGAGATAATCCTGGTCAAATCCTTTGATTGTGAGTTTGGATGTGATCCATCTCTAAAGAAGCAATTTAATGGGCTTCATGGCACTTGGCATTAAGTCATTTATCTAAAGGAATGACTGGAGATGCTTGTTTTAATAAGAGTGCTCTTCATGGAAACCTAGGAGCCTCGCCATTTAATTATCCAAAGGGTAGGTCGTTCTCAACTCTCGTTCAAGCAAATTGCTGCAGATAATGAAGAATTTCCCTCAAACTCACTCTTCCCTCACCTTTGAAAAAAAAAAAAAAAAAACTAGTGCGCCATCTCATCTTGGATGAAGTCCACCCCCTACAGCTTCAGTCCCACATTTCGAAAGCTTCACAACAGGCTGGATTATTTATTCTTACATCACTAGAGAATGATTATGTAAGGGAAGCAGTTTAGGCGTTGGCAGTGGCTTTGTGTTGCAAGCCTGCAGACATTCCACAGATGGTAAAGAAAACTAATGGGCACAGAAACACTGCCTCCATTTTCTCTCTCTCTCTCTCTCTGTTGTTTGATCAAACTTATTTCTCAAAGCACGAAAGTTACATTTAGGGAAAAGGAATCAGTGTGTTTAAACATAAAAATGACAAATTATCTCATGACAGAGTAATCTTCTCTCACACTTGCAGAAAAAATGCTTCCACAGACTTGACTTTAAACTTAAGAAGAACTTTTTGAACATAATTTCTTTGGATTCAAATTCTCTTAAAATAAACACAGTGGATTTTATTGGCTGAACCATTGCATTACCTAACCATTGCATGTAATTCATTTTTTTAGAGCATATTTAAAAAAAAATAAAGTTGAAAACAGAACCCAATTTCGCCAGGTGCAACATGCTCCTGGATAAACACTTTTCTAGTCCTGGAACATTATTCCAATCAACTATTCAGATTTGAGGGACACATTTATGTTATATAGCCCAATTTGGATAGTAATTATTTCTCATTGGTTCATAAGGTATTTTCATAATTTGCAGGGGCTAGTCAGTGATTTTTATTACCGCCCGAATTCAGAATCGTGGTGTTTTTCTCCCACCACCCGTGTAAAAATTCCCAAGCTGAATTACCGTTATTTGACAAACACCAAGGTCATGCAGTAATTTAATAACTGTTCAAAACCACATCTCTGAGTTTTCAAGAATATAATATAATAATCACTTCAAAATTCACTGTTACATCCTTTTTGACCACCGCAGAGCACCATACAGTTGTGCATTGCTGTATTTTAAAGATCTAGACTTTTATTACTGAAATGCTGGCAAGTATTTACAAGAGCAATGTAGGCTATTTTATCATCGCTCAAAAAATTTAAAGGACGTAAACTTTTGAAATGGGCCGTTATTACGGCACAATTTTGCATGTTAAAATAACCAGAAGCATTAAGTTTACCTCATGTAAATAAGAGACTGTATTAACTTATTTACACTCATTTCAATGTAATAAAATTAAAATCCTTTATTTTGAGATAAAATACAAAACTATTTTAACTATAATGTGCTTCTATATACACCTTACTATTTTTAACCAGATTTAAATAATTAGGATATTGTTGACCCATTATTAACTATTTATTTATTCTTATTACACTCAACTCCAAATAAACTTTTATGCTAAAAAGGTTCTATAATGAGAAGAAAAAAAAAACTTTTGTCACAAAGGTTCTTTAGGCTATTATTTATTCATATATTTGTAACATTAAGTCCACTGAGAGGCGAGGTTTAGAACCCAAGTGCAGTTGTTTTATTAAAACTTAACATAAAACAAAATCCAAACATGAAACAAAGACTTGGTAAAAGCAAACAAAAAAATTGACTGAAACCAAACACTCAGCAACAATGGGTTACACATTCAGTATCAGACCAATGCAGCATCCCAATTCGCCTACTTATACTACGTCCTAAAAGTATGTACTCTTTTTGTGAAGAAAAAGTATATACTTTTGAGTGTGTAGCAGAAAAGTATGCAAGCTTCGGCATACTACTTCGCCATCTTTAACAGACTCTGTCGCTTAGTTACGTGCATCCCGTCACCGTTTAACTGCCCTGTCAATCATCGTCAGATTCGTCACAGTTCAAATCCTCCACATTCAGATTAATGTCCTACCGTATGGGAGAGAAATGTAGCCACTCATTGATCTGCCATTTGTAGGTCTTTAATGCAGAGACTCTCCTCATGTGTTTGCAGTTTAAATATACTGTAATGATGCATTTAAAAGTTAATGGCCAAACGTATCATTACAAAAGTTCACAATGCTGCTGCAGGTGAAATATAATGTGGACAGCACTGAGTAAATATATTTTTGTCAGGTTAAATATTGATAGTTGGTCACTCAAACCCCTTTATCTAAACTACTCTGCTTAACCGCCGGACTCGCAAATCAGCCATGTTTGTAGTTTTTTAATGCTTTTTATCCGTGTTTGTAGTTCTAATCGAATCCCCGTACACCTTGCAGTGGGTTGTGGGCAATATCAGCCGTTTGAGTGCCCATCGATTCATACTTCGAATTCGGACCGGAAATAGTAAACCATCCGGGTATCTTTGGAATACTCTTCTCAACATACTATGATTTGGGACATACTAATTCTATTTTCGAATACTATTTAGTATGGATAGTATGCGAATTGAGACGCAGGGCAAGACTACAGCATCATGAGGGCTTAAATACACAAGGGCTTATGACAAGACAAGGGACACCTGTGAACAATGATCAACCCATAAACCAATGACAACATTACACAGGAACACATATGAGGGCATGGAGTCATGACAATATAGAACACATGAAAAAAACAGGAAGTGCATGACAGAACATGACAGAAGCTGTGTGTCATTTTGTTAAATTTTGAAGGCTGCGCCCTCCGGAAGACACATCCTGTGTAGGATGCAGTATACGGAGTGTCCTCAATCAGAATTAAACGAGACGTCCTTCGTAGGACACACAGGCAGGAAGTATCTCATTGCTATGCCAACACGTTCAGCCTCTTTGCGCTCTCACGCCAGTTATATAAATGAAAATTATTTATAACTTGAAAATGACTATGAAATGTTACTGGTCTTGACAGCAATGTACTGTTCCAAACGTTTAAAAAAGCACTAAACTGTTGTAATCCTGTTTACCACCATTTGAGGTAATAGAGCTTAAAAAACAAAAACAAGCTTAAACTATTTACATTTAAACACCACACCTATGCTTGCATGTATATCTGGCGGTGGTGCCGTTTTTTCATATAATATTTATAAAAAAATAAATAAAAAAAAGACGGTTGTTAACGGCGACGCAAAGATTTCTGGGTTATATCCAGCCGTGAAGGATACACCTCATGCACACGAATTCCTGTAAAAGAAGGATGCATTCGAGGGTCATATTTGGAGCGTCCTACTCACTTTTTTGAAATGAGACGAAATGAGCTTATGCAGCCTTCGAATGCAACCTCCAGAGAACGCAGCCTTCTGAAATGAGACACAGCTAGTGAACATGATAAACTTAAAAACATGAAACTTGAACCATAACCCAAAACTCCCTTTGACAATATTACATTATTCTGCAACATTTTGTAGTTGTAATTAAATTATTTTACTGTTGTAGTAACTTAATATCACATGTTAATCATGCTCATTTTTGGAGGAGAAAAACGTCCCCGGTTACGTATGTAACCTTAGTTCCCTGAGAACAGGGAACGAGACGCTGCGTCAGCTGACGCTACGGGGAACGCCTTCAGCGTGACAGGTGTCTGAAATCGCTATCAAATCACAATCCTACTGACCGTCGGAAGCTGGTGATGTCATCACCGTGCGACCAGGAAGTATAAAAGGGCACCGTGCCAACATGACAATATCCGCTTCGTCTGAAGGGACTGTGGGCAGGCACACCTTGAAGCAATGCCAATAGTGTTAGCTTTTAGCTGTTAGGAGCCGCAGGAAGGTCGGTTTAATGGTTCCTCAGGGGGATCATGAGGCTATAACGCCAGAAGCCACCCATGCTAATGGCTAGCTTGTCACCGAGACCTTTGGTCCGGGAATCCCTTCCCAAAAAGGCCCAAAAAGGCCTGACAGCATAATACACTGGCCTACCGAGCGTCCCAGCTTGGGGGCTCACCCTCAGGTGGCCTGGAGCGGCCTACTTCCTGCCAGCCAACGTGCAAACTGTCGGGAGTTGTTGTGTTCCCGGGGCTCGCCTCCAGGGAGGCCTGTTTGATGCCTACGTACAGTCCGGTCTTTTTAGGGCGGCCTGGAGAGGCCTATTGCCGAATGGCAGTTCCCTATTAGATTGGTGACAGACGGTGCTTATCCGATGGCAAATCCCACCGGAAACCCCGCAGGGCCGGGAAACGACCTTAGGACGGCCTGAAGCGGCCTGTCCCTGATAGCAGACCATGCTAGCCGCCTGGCTAGTACCCACGCACACTGTTGCAAGACCTGGAAACCGGGGCTCACCCTACAGGAGGCCTAAAGCGGCAGAAACTCAGCGAGCCCTCATAAGTCGGGCTGACAGTGGCTCTTCTGCTGGCTGATGAGGACTGGGTATCCAGTCACTACCTGGGGACTCATCCCCAGGGAGGCTGTAAGGGGCCTACTTATGATGAGATTTCTGCTGCAGCCGACATCGCAGGGGAGAACCTTCCCCGGCTCACATGGGCCACGATGTCGGAACTCACCCGCAGGGAGCCCTACTGAGGCCTACCACCTGACCCAGAGTTAACTGCCCGGACTGCCTCGGCTGGCGTCTCCCGCCAGCCAGCCTTCTATAGTCGGTCCGCCCCAGCGGCCCATAAAAGCCTTCTGCGACGGCGCAGTCTCCCAGGCAGCGCCTACCAGCGTGGACCTAAAACACAATGCCCACAGCAGTGCACTCAGCATAAAACGCCTTGAACCCTCTAAAGCGAGGGGAGTACAACTTGCGCCACCTGCCTCCAGGGAGGCCGTCTGGTCGTCCAGCGGTCTGCCGTCCGCGCAAGGGCGTCAGCCGTGACAGTGTTTCGACTCCAGGGGTGCATCCTACCAACCCATGCTTTCCGATGGTTGCGAAGTACAGCTCGACCCGAGCCCTAAAAGGTGAAGCAGAAGACACAGAGCAAAAGGTGAAAGATATTGAACACACACACACCCGGCCATTTCCTGAACCAAGCCGGGTGGGCCGCCCAGAAGTTGCAAAACCAGTCTGACTGCGCACCGCGAAGAGACGCCTACCCCGTCCCCACGACCACTGGCTGAGTCGCGATTCATTCTGCTACACACCTTTTTGCATTAATAAAAAACCCCAAATGCAGAAGGGGGGTGGGCATTGGCCGGACGACCCTAACTGTGGGGAGGCTGAATAGGAATACTAAGCTCCTGCGGAACTACCGACAGGAGCCCGGGGCAACTGCCAGGGCGATATGCCACTGCGAGACGCCACCGCCATCCCATCAACAGCCTAGGCCAACTTGATGCACTAGCGTCGTTCTGATAATCCCACAAACAACGGCCCTAAAAAGGACTGGGACAGACCTTACTGCAGTTCATGCGCTAGCCTAACCCCACCTATTCATCTAGATATTTCACTAGCAGAGGTGCCAACGCTACCCAGAGGTGGCTACAGCTAAAAAAGTTCGCCAGGAGAACATACATCAGTTTATATCGCCGCTACATGCCCGCGGCATGTGCGGTGGCCTCAACTGCTCATATTACATGTATCCAGAAGAGAAACAGCCTTATAAACTACTGTTGCTACACTAGCAACATACAGCCTACATAAACACACTGTGTTTATACAAACATCGTTCTAGCCACCTTTACTGGGGAACTACAGGCCCACTTCTCCATTACTGTTACACTTCATCTTTTGTAGACAAAATATCCCTCAGGGAAGCATAGAGTCCAAACATACGGCATTGAAAAGAAGAATGTTTGCCCTAAAAGGGGACTCACCTGCTGTCTTCAGTGCCTCATCGCTTCATGTAACATGCATGCTTCGGCGCACTAACCTGAGGGTGGGGCGCTCAAATGTAAGGCCGAGGTGTCGGCCGCGAAATCATGCCCAGAGACGATGCAGTGTGACGATGCTGTGTGTACGCACACACCGCCCGGAGACTCACCACCTCACTTCCGGCGCTGGAAGCGGTTCTTCTCCCCGATGTCCCTCCTCCTGTTGCGGGTGTCCCGCCTCTTCTGCATCCTACTCCTCCACGGAGGGGGCGCACAAGAGGCCACGCTGCTGCGTTGGCCCAGTCGACGATCCTCGGATCTCGAAGGGCCAGGGACAACCTCCTGCCTGGGCGCCACCCCGGACCTCAGCGGAATACACGTTCTATATGCCGCTGAGGGCGCCCTCGCCTCTCTGAACTTTCCCACCACCGCCTCGACGGAGGTGCCGAAAAGCTCAGAGGGCGAGAACGGGGCATCGAGGAGAAAAGCCCTTTCTTTCCCCCGATGTCTGCCAGGTTCAGCCACAGATGCCTCTCCGTGGCGACCATAGCCGCCATCGACCGTCCGATGGCGACTGCTGTGTGTTTTGCCGCCCGGAGAGAGAGATCTGTTGTGCGGCATAACTCAGCCATCGCATCAGGGGGTAGGCCCTCCCCCTGATCGAGGTCCCTCAGCAGGTCAGCTTGATAAGCCTGCAACACAGCCATTGTGTGCAAGGCCGCCGCCGCCTGACCCGCCGTGCCCTTTTATACTTCCTTGTCGCACGGTGATGACATTACCAGCTGCCGACGGTCAGTAGGATTGGGATTTGATAGCAATTTCAGACACCTGTCACGTTGAAGGCGTTCCCCGTAGCGTCAGCTGACGCAGCTCGAGTTCCCTTTCGAAAGGGAACTGAAATGGCACTCTTCGTGTGATATTGATTAACTACATAAAATTAGATAAATATAAACATTTTCTAACCCCCGTATCTTGAATTTTGTGATTATTCACATTCATTCATAAATGCATTTGAATACACTGAAAAATGCAGTGAAATGTTTGTCAATAATATGAAATATTTAATCTGGAAAGGACAAAACAAATGATGATGAATGAACCCCTAAAAGGTTTCTTTTGTAACCTTTTTCCTAGTTACAAAGAACCCTTAAAAAGGTTCTATATAGAACCTTTTAGAGGTTCCAAATACGTAGCGCCTGATAGCACCTTTTAAGGTTCTATGTAGAACCTTTTCTTCTAAAGAGTTTATGACATTTTATTAACAGCATACATGATATTGCCCACGTGAGCAGCATGTTCCCAGGTGCGCAGGATCACAAAACTCGATCCTCGATTGTGAATAATTCACCATGTGAATGCACAAGTTTTATCAATGAGGTGGCATGCAAATTTATTTCTTATGGACTTCCATGTGAGAAACACTTACAGTCCGAATAGGGCCTATGTGAAGTTTAGGCTTACAACCAGGGTTAGGTGCTTCTATCTTTTATTTACTTATAATTTCTCTCTGATTTAATGGATAACTTATCAGTAGGGATAAGAGTAGGAATATGGTTAGGAATACATTTTCAGACAGGAATGTTAACTTGTCAAATTCAAGACGTACACATTTGAAGACCCCTATCACTTGAGGCAGGTCAGGACAGGGAAAAGTGACTGACTTAGACAGTGGCCTGCACAGTTTTATGTCTCTTTTATGTCTTGACATGTCAAGTTGTATACAGTTACAAAAGATGATTTAGACATCATAGGTGTCTGCATCTGTACAATAGGTCCTTTGTCCATGCTAGCACTTCCATTGTGGTGCCCTAACAACCTTCAAAAAAAGGAGTTTTAAGCCATAAAATTAAAGGAATGTTCAGGCTTCAGCACTTTAAAGAGATAGTTCACCCCAAAATTTAGTTCTCTTGTATTCACCCTCCAGTAGTTCCAAAACTGTATGCTTTTTTTTTCTTCTGCTAAACATAAAAGATGATATTTTGAAGAATGTTTGTAACCAAGCTGATCTCGTCAGCCATTGAGCCATCATTTAACGTTCAGTAATCAGTAAAAAAAAATATTAACTGGTGTCAAATGAGTTTGAAGTCACTTTAACAAAGATAAAACAGCTCTTTAAATTTCATTATGGGTTCTTTTATAAGTTCATTATAGGTACATCAGTTTCCAGTTTCTTTAAATAACCAGAGAATGGATGGATGTCTGAAAAACTAGAGTACAGAATGTTCTATGTGGAGCTAAAAAAGGTTCTCCAGTGGTATTAGGTTTTAAAACCCTTTGTGGCTTTAGCTGGAACCTTTATGTAGTGTACAAACTCTGCAGAATGGCTGTTTAACACTTAGGGGCATCTTTGGACTTATTACTATACACAATCCCACACTGCAGGCGTACTGGAATTTCTGTGTGTACAACAAGATGATATCCTGCAGGCATCCCTATCAGACATCATTATTATTATTTTTTTATTACAGTAAAGCAATATGAAGCAAACAAATCCATAAATATAACATCATTTATTATTCATTTTCTATATTCATCATTTACTATGATGAATGTACTTTTTTTCTGAATGCAAATTACTATTTTTGTCAGATAATTTACAATGCCTTTCCAGTGTTAAATTAAAACAAATAGCCTATTTTTAATGTTTTGAGCAGATACCTGTTCGCTATGTATACTGTATATTAAACCCAGTGTCCATGTGTACTGCTGTTTCGGATGTCCGCACATCCTGCACCTGTCCACCTAAATCAAATTTCAGCTCATGTTTTGGGAGATGTAATCTGTCACATAACCTTGAAATTGGAAGAGAGGCACCATCAGTCAAAACCTAATGTTTATCAAGAGGCACTTCAGTATGTCTCAACATTAAAGTATTTTTGGTCCTCATGGGGTGTAATTGTCAAAGGGTTCTATTTATTATTGTGTTGTATTTTGTATTATATATGTTTATTTGATTCACTCTGATTGTTGTATTTGCCTGACAAGTAAAAATATAAATTTATGTTTTGAACCGCCTAGAAATTAAAGTTAAGATATACAGTATGTTAATAATTTTCCAAGGACAAAAAAAGAATGATTTATTTTAAGAAGGAGAGATAAATTGTTATGTTTGGTTTTGGGTTTTAAATCACGTTGTTTTCATGTTTTTTATTTTGGTATTTTTATAGCTATGTCCATAGTTTTGTCATGCGATTCCCCTGTTCCTTAATGCGATCTTGTAAATCGTGTCATGCGGTTCCTTTGTCTAATGCGTCATGTTTTGATTGGTTCATTGTGTCCATTGCTTTCAGGTGTGTCTTATATCATTAGTCCTTGGCTTTAAGACCAATTTTTTATTCCCTTCCCTCGCTAACTCTGCCAATGCAAACCCTCTTTTGGTGTTAAAAAAACTAGCCAGGATTTAATAGAGATATGAAGTGAAAAAAAATATTATTGACACATTTATTAGCATGGTGGCTAACCTTATTGCATATGCAATTGAGTTTCCCTTTCAGGTGCAAAATTTATGGGATGAGTGTATTTAAATGAACCAAGGTGATTTACTCATGTTTGCACTCGTCAATTTGCTGGTATTTGCACTATTGTGACTATTGAATTCCCCTCACTCCTTTGTTTCTATGGTAACTGTTATGAGTTCATTGTGTCCAGGTATACCTTAATTAGGCCTATCTTGTTTGAGTTACTATTTAAGTTCTTTCCTTACAATCCTTTGGTGTTCGGTCTATGTTACAGTTAGTGTATGTTGCTTGTTTTTTTGTATTTTTATTATTAAACCTCGTATTGGAACCTCATCCTCCATATTCATCTACCTTCCTGCAACCACCCTTGACAGAAGACCAACCCAATTAAATGGATTACGCCGGCTTCACACTGCGCACGCGTAAGCAGGGCGTAGGCAGCGCTGAAGCAGCGCGTGTGTAAAGCAGTAGCAGCGCGCACACTTTTTCCTTTCACACAGGCAGCGTTTGTCGCGCGCAGTTGTCACGCGCAGTTGTGTACAGAGTAGGCTACTCTATAATGGATAAGTTTGCATTTCTCGTTAATGTATTTGAAATGGAAATAAAGCAAAGATTTATCATGAAGCTAATTTTATTTTAAAAAATCGTTTCACTTGTTTCTGATGTTTTTTTTAAATTTTGTTTAGTGCGAGTTTTTGATAGAAGAAAGGCCATCGCACTATATGTCCATGAAAAGCACACTGCTAAAAAGAGAAACTTCAGGAAATTGTCTTGAAATATTGGATAGGCATCAAATTTACATACATTACCCATCATAAACCTCTTAAAGATAATTCATAAATGACTGTAATAACTAAGAGGAAACTTCTTAATGATATATTGTAGGCTAAATAAGCATATTATCTAAAAACGTTTTTTTTTAAATGACAAAATAACGCACATCATAGTCTATCTACATTTCTATAATGTATGTGTGCTATATTAATGTGTGTACATTCTATTTACCTATCCATTCTTAGTTGTTCGTTTGTGAGACAACAAAAGATTGTCAAAAACACTTTAAAATGACTTACCATCAGCACCAAGAGCCGCTCACGCTCACCAACTTCCTCCCATGCTTTTTCATTCACTTGCAAGTCTTTATAAAGCTAATTGTGTGGCTCATAGAGAACTGTGTGCTTCTCAACCTTCACGATGAGATGAGTGTCATCCATTGCTGTCTTTCCAGGTGCAGTCTGAAGAACACTAGTGCCTGTGACACCACGTGCTTTTGTTTATTGTTTCTGTTTTTATGCCAGCATATAGTTATAATATATACATAATTTAATTCATATTTAATTTAAGATAAACTGGCATACATTATTTAAAATTAGTTTTGTATCAGGCAAAAACTTATGGCAGTGACTTTTTTGTGTAGAACTTTTTTCCCCCACAGTAACGGATGTCATATGGTGACTGAGAAACACACGGAACACTTCACTAAATTATTTCATGGTTAAATGTGTTATTTTTCATGTTAACCAGGTTAATTTTGATCAGAACAATGTACTGTGGCTTTAATTCATCGTGAGCAGCACGTCAAAAATAGAGCCGCCGCCGAAACGAGCGTGGCACTTCCGCATCTGCTCTGCTCCTGCTACGCGCTGCTGCGCTGCCTCTGCTGCCGGTGTGAATGCACTCATCTGTTAACATGAGCGCCGGAAAAAATACGCGCTGCTTACGCCCCGCTTACGCGTGCAGTGTGAAGCTGGCGTTACGCTGCAAAGTTTGTGGCCGTGGCTCAGAAGAGCCAAGATTTTTTAGAGGAGTTGTTCCATCACCTGTCCCTTCGATGATCCTGAAGTCACTTTTCTGGAACGGAGCAAATTACCATCCACAAGGTCTCTGCATATTGGCTCCTCCCACCTTCGGCTCCACCGAAGAGAGACTCTCAGCCTAGCGGTGTGATCGGGTTCCCTTGTCTCACCAGCTCCCCCTTGGTCTATCGTCACACTACTTCTTCTATGGATTTGCAGGCCATCCCCTGCAATTCGTCTCCCTCCAGCCCTACGGATCTCCCTCCAACCCCCTTTGCCGCTGTCTTCCATCCCACCAGTTCCACCTCAGCCCTCAGGTACTCTGGCTCTTGACCTCTTAGACACCCCCGGTCTAGAGAGCATCCTTCCCAATCTAGAACATAGCCAGACCCAGAGCCTGAATCACAACAATCGACCACAGAGAGTCTGTGAGCCCCCTGCAGACGGAGATAAGAGGAAAGAGCTGACCCTTGCCCCAGAAGTGGAGCTCCACCATGAATTGAATGAGGCCATGACATCAGCGGACGAGGGAGATGTGACTACGGCTAATGAGGACTGGTTAATTGACTTCAATGAGGAATTATCGACTCCCACCCTACCCCACCCGGTACCTTCATCATCGCTGATTTTAAAACAGCAGTGATGACTGTATGAACTCTGAGCCATTCTTTTCATCAAGCTTCATGATCTGTGTCATATTCACCATCAGTCTGTCAAGATTTGTACTGCCACCCTTACCACGAAGCTCAGCGAGTCATCCAGCCCTGCTGCTGCTAGATGTCAACAGCCCTACTTCTCCTTTGGGGAATCCTTGCCACAGGTCATGCATCCACCAGCAGTGCCTGTTCAAAAGGATCCAGTGACTCCGTCTCCAACCTCTTCGTTCCATCTCAGCCCGCTGACCTCCCACCTTTGGCTCCACCGGAGACTGTCAGCCTAGCGGCGTGATCGGGTTCCCTTGTCCCACCGGCTCCCCCTTGGTCTATCGTCACACTACTTCTTCTATGGACTTTCAGGCCATCCCCTGCAATCCGTCTCCCTCCAACCCTATGAATCTCCCTCCAACCCCCTCTGCCGTTGTCCTCCACCCCAACAGTTCCACCTCAGCCCTCAGGTACTCCGGCTCTTGACCTCCCAGGCAGCAAGTTTAAGACCTGTTTAAGAACAAGTTTAAGACCTGTTGCTATGACAGCAAGTCCAGGATGAGCTTCGAAGAACCAAACAATCCGAGATTATGTCATATTGCCAACAATCAAATCCAGTTTACTGCGTTAGCAATGTACTAAGAACGGACCCCTGTCATTCAGACCCATTTGAATAAATCTTACACAAAACATGACACAGACAAACTTCTTTTTTTCACTATTTTATGGAATTTAGTGGAAACAGCCCAAACTGTCTGCAGGTGGCTGGCATCTTTGAAAAAAAAAAAAAAAAAAAAAAAAAAAAGCTGGCAGGGAAAGAGTTAAGCGAGGTACGAATAATGGACCCCAGGTTAGCTGTGTAGTGTAAGTTACCATGGTGATGAACACTGCTTAAAAATAAATCCACCTTCTTAAGCCCCGAAAAACAGTTTGCTCAAACTTACCTCGGTAGCAACTGCCACTTTATGCAACAGGCCACAGGTGCACATTATCTTGTTTGAGTCACTCCTTAAGTTCTTTCCTCACAGTCCTTCTGGGTTAGGTCTGCATTACAGTTAGTGTGTGTGTGCCCTGCCTGGTGTGCATCTTGAGTCAAAATAATGGCACTGACATGTATTAAGGTATGTCATTACAAGTTGCTTTCATTTAAAACAGCTCAAACTTGCATTTTAGCCTGGGACTAGCTTACGCCCTGTCTGTTAAACCGAGGGTTGAGTTTAAGCCAAGTCATCATTTGATTCTATTTATTTCTTCACCACAGTTAAATATAACTGCACTTGGGGTCACTTTAACTCTGCGCACCCATGCATTGCACAAATAACAAATAAATATAATTTCAAAGTATTCATAGCTGCAATATAAATCCATACATATTTTTTCTCAGATAACAAAGACAATTCGGACTGCATTTAAAAATAAATAAAAAATAAGCAGAACACTAGATCTGCCATACAGGTCATGAGTCATTCAAATTCAGCTGAAAATCACATGCGTTCTGAGAGAAGAAAAAAAAACCCACATCCTTCCATCCAAACCACAACATGCATCTTTTAAAAACTCAAATAATAGAGGAATTTAAATAAGATAAATTCAGATGTGGTGGGATTTCAAATCAAATGCAGAGAGAGAGAGAAGTAAAAGTAGGTGAGGTCCTTTAACCCTTGTATGGTGTTCGGGTCTGTTGGAACCGTTTTCATTTTTTTATCAAAAGAAAAATGATATGATTAATTATTTTTTCAAACTGAGACTCATTGGCCTTGGCTCATTTTCTGTGAGGAATATTTTAGAACACCCCCCTACACATTTATATTACACACAGGATGTTCGGGTCCATTGGATCCGGGGCTTATAAAAATGGGGAAATTAATAATAATAATAATAATAATAATAATAGATTTTATTTATAATGCACTTTTCATTCCGAAGAATCTCAAAGTGCAACAAAGGGGGGGGGGGGGGGGGGGGTAAATTCAAAAAATGAATTTACTTGTTATTCATTTTTTTTAACAAAAAATGAATAACAAGTAAAAATATAGAATACTACAAACAATCAACCAACACAGAAAACAGAACAGAAACAGAGCTGATGGTGAACAGAAACAGAGCTGATGGTGAACAGAAACAGCTGATGGTGGACAGAAAACAGCTGATGGTGGAAGTCTCTGTTAGCTCCGCAGCACACTGTGGTCCACTCCATGTTTCAGATTTCTCCCAGCGGCAGTGTCCCGATGACATCGCCGAGGCACGACAGCTGAAGACCAGATGATGGGTCTTCTTCATGATGATTCAAACGATGGGGATCGCTGCAGCACCATGCAGGAGGCAGAACATTTCTCCGGGCACTTCTGTGGACACACCAGGGCCGGCGCAGATGTCCAAGCCGCTCCACGGTCTCAATGCAGGACGGAACAGCGGCGCAGCCGAGAAGCAGAACATCCCAACATCATGCCGGACGCCGCCGACGAGAGCCCGGATGACGCTAGCCCGGTGCAAACTTCAGCCACCATGCAGCCCAAGCCCAAGGGAGACCACCAGTGAGCACCCGCGGCGAGAAACATCAAATGTCCTCCAAACCAGAAACCAACCGCAGCAATTCAAACGTAAACATTAGAGAAGCGGTTGAAAACGGCGAAACGACGAACAACGACCTCTCAGTGGCTGCCAGCAATCAGCAACAGTCCCAATTGTAGCTCTGACTGTTAGACTAGTCACAAACATAAGGACATGAAATAAAATGTAAATCTAATAGTACATTAACATGATTTGTTGTGGGTGGAGAAGCGGCGAACAGAGAATGCCAGCGTCCTCTCCCCCACGTTACCTAGCCTTTATTGTAGGTTCTGTGTACCTTTACTGTGTCCTCTTTCTGTCAGAGCTTGCTGTTAGTGTGTGTGTGTGTGTGTGTGTGTGTGTGTGTGTGTGTGTGTGTGTGTGTGTGTGTGTTCATGTATATGGTTTATGAGGACACAAATGTGTAATGACATGGATATTACAATGTAAACATGGTTTATGATGACATCTGTGTCCTCATACTAAACCATACTAAATGGTATTTTTTGAAATTCAAAAAATGCCGAAAGTTTTCTGTGATTGGTAGGTTTAGTGTAGGGGGATAGATTATACAGTCTGTACATTAGAAAAAACATTATGCTTATGGAGAGTAACAATACACCACATATCCCTGTGTGTGTGTGTGTGTGTGTGTGTGTGTGTGTGTGTGTGTGTGTGTGTGTGTGTGTGTGTGTGTGTGTGTGTGTGTGTGTGTGTGTGTGTGTGTGTGTGTGTGTGTGTTTATGTGTGTGTGGGCATGTTTTTGTGACATATGACGACACAAATGTGTATAATGACATGGGTATGACATAGGTATTACAAGGAGAGGGTGACTTATGAGGACATTTGGCCATGTCCCCACTTTTCAAAATGCTTATAAATCATACAGGATGAGTTTTTTTTTAGAAAGTAAAACTGCCGAATGTTTCCTGTGATGGGTAGATTTAGGGGTAGGAACAGTGGAAGGGGGCAGAAAATACGGTTTGTACGGTAAAAAATGCCTATGGAATGTCCCCATATGTGTGTGTGTGTGTGTGTGTGTGTGCATGAATGTGTGTGTGTGTGTGTGTGTGTGTGTGTGTGTGTGCATGAGAGAGAGAGAGAGAGAGAGAGAGAGAGAGAGAGAGAGAGAGAGAGAGAGAGAGAGAGAGAGAGAGAGAGAGAGAGAGAGAGAGAGAGAGAGATTGTGTGTAAGTGTGAGAGAGAGTGCAAGAGTGAGTTTTGTTTCTACCCCTGCCGTTCCCACTGAAGGTTGCAATTCTTAAATGTGATCTAACAAAGGTAAAGAGAAAATATTAACCATATATGCTGTTTATATTGCTTATAATTGGGATGAAGTGAATATCTGTTGAGTATTTTAACATAATATTTTTGATTGTGTTGAATTAAAAACCCAAAAATGCAGCGGGTCCTTCAGACCCATGAACAATGGCTGAGTAAGAAAAATATGAACACCACAAGGGTTAAAGAACGAGAAGTTCCGTGATTGGCTCTTCATGGGCTACTTCCTGAATAAACAAAAACAGAGAAGCACAGCTGATAGGTTTTGGCCCAGAGCTGAACTGTAGAAGAAGCCGTCAAAAGATACTTTGGTGGGATTCCACCATCCTTCACTGTCTGTGTGTGTGGGTGTGTGTGGGTCTGGGACAGAACTTCTGGATGTGATCTGCCGTGAGAGAGGAGGGGGCATCTCAGAGAGGAAGAGAGAAAGTGAAACTGTTTGCAGATTTAAAAGTTCTTGGGAGGAGTCACACAGACAACACAAACTTCACTGAGAAAGAATGGAAAAAGGATATGAGATTCTCTCAAATAACACGTTTACAAATGATGTCAGTGTTACTTTCACAGGTATGTGGTCTTCATGGTTCTATTCTGGGGGAAAACAGGGTATGTGGTCTTCATGGTTCTATTCTGGGGGAAAACAGGGTATTGATGTGAATTTAAGTGAGTGCATTTTGAAACAGATTTAGGCAGAACATCCTGTTAATTCAACTTGCCGTTTAAATAGCATCAATACATTCTCTATATAAATATGTGCCGTCAAAACATAGAGAGGATGGTCCTGGCAGGAAATGCAATGACCTCACTAGTAAACAAATGTGCAAATGTACATAGTGTGAATAAGCACTGAGTGTCATTTAGCAAACTCAGCACATTCTTGTGCTTTGTGAAGCATGTCCTCTCATTTTCAAGGGTGTGATGTGACCACCATGCCAGTGTTGTTATTGTTAGCTAAAACTAAAAGTATAAGTATAAAAGATTATATACACTACCGGTCAAAAGTTTCAGAATGGTAAGATTTTTTAAAAGTTTTTAAAGAAGCCTCTTCTGCTCACCAAGGCTGCATTTATGTTATTAGAAATACAAAAAAAAGCTGTAATATTGTGAATTATTATTAAAATATAAAATACATTTTCTATTTGAATATATTGTAAAATGTAATTTATTCCTGTGATGCAAAGCTGAATTTTCAGCATTATAACTCCAGTCTTAATTGTCACATGATCCTTCAGAAATCATTCTAATAGGATGATTGACTGCTCATTGTTGAAACAGTTGATGAATACTAAGTTCAAAAGAACAATATTCATCTGAAATAAAAAGCTTTGTAGCACTGTACAACCATTTAAATGTATTGGGTCAGTAAGATTTTAGATTTAAATTAAAAAATGTATTTAGCAGCGATGCATTAAATTGATCAAGTTACAGTACAGACATTTATAATGTTGCATAAGCTTTATATTATAGATACATGCTTTTCTTTTGACATTTCTATTCATCAAAGAATCCTAAAGAAAATTACACAACTGTTTAACATGTTAAATGTTTCTTGAGCAGGAAATCATCATATTAGAATGATTTCTGAAGGATCATGTGACACTGAAGACTGGAGTAATGATGCTGAAAATTCAGCTTTGCATCACAGGAATAAATATATATTATATTTTAAAATATATTCAAATAAAAAACAGATTTTTGTATTTCTAATAACATAAATGCTGCCTTGGTGAGCATAAGAGGCTTCTTTAAAAACATTTTTAAAAATCTTGTCGTTTTAAAACTTTTGACCGGTATTTGATGAAAAACTTAAACATAAAAAAATCCTAACTGAAATAAATAGTCTTAGCACTAAAGTAATAATATTGCTGATTTTATTAAAGCCAATAAAAAATGTTAAAATACTTGAATACTATATATTAATATTATAATAGTATATGTATAAATAATAATAAAATATCACTACACCATTCACAGTCTAGGCTGGAACATTTCATCCCTTTATTAGGGTATCCTTACAAAACAATTTATTTGGTGACAAAATGTAATATTTTGCATTTTTCTTCTCCTAATATTTTTTGGTAGTAAACTGTAATTGTTTTTAAAAAGTGTAATATTTACAAACGGTGAAATCATTTTATTAAACAAATATCTAGGTGAAGTAAAAAGGTGATATTGGCACCAGCAGAAAGGTTCTATAACTACAAAACCAAATTATTATGTGTAATAGGCTATATCCTCACATGCTCAAAAATCACAGCTTTGGGGTGTGAAATATGATGAAATTTCGAAAACCATGAATATCATTAATGTTAATGCTCAGACTGATTGCACTAGCTTATCTAAACCTGCTAATCCATAGCTAGTGAAAACCATATCAATCGCAAATCAAATCAATTCTCTAATTATTAGCTTGACTGCTAAACATAGTAATGGAAAGCCTTAATTATAAAAAAAAAAAAAAAAAAAAAACATCTAAAGAGGGGAACTTACAGATGCATTCATTAATAGATTCTCTATCATGTTATCCATTTAATCATTTTCTGTATTTGAGAGCCTGCATTTGATTCCCTTCATTTAAATACTGTAATAACTTGTTTTCTTTTAATGTAAGCTGGGACTTTTGAAACTTTTGAAAAGCAGTGTTTTCCACACTTCACATTTGACCGGACAATGATGCAAAACAATGTTTTATCATAGATTAGTCATACAAAACGGTATACTTTTATTCCCTTTTTGAGCTTTACCTTCTCTTTGCACTGGAGAAGCACTCTTTGCACTTTTTTTTAGAATATACTAGTGTAAATTGCACTCTTTAGCAATGTGTTGTCGACTTTTTGAAATTAGTTGTTCTTGATCTATCACATTGTTTTAATCTCCATGGTTTGTAACAAATTAACAGGATTGCACAATCGATGTTGTATGGAGTCATGCGGAGGGAAGGAAAATTTGCCTTGTAATTTGAAAGGCTAAATATTTTCTAATAGAGTATTCTCTAAAGTCAGTTACTGTGGTACGTATATGCTGTCTGACCCAATGTTTCGCTGTCTGGTGGTGTCACTACTGAGAATACAGAATAGTAAGCCTTTGAAAAGGGTACTTTTCCCTTTCATGGTATATAAAAAAGGATTTTTTGTCAGTACAAAGAGGGAATTTTAATGGAGATGCCACATTTTTAGACGCAAGATGAATGTAGCCATATGGTGGAGGTCCGGACCCATGTTTGGGTAGTTCTGCTGGCCATGGCGTTTTTTTTCTTTTTGTGCTTTTTTGCCTCCTGTTCTCGCCAGATGGCTGTCACACAAGCCATTCCTCACCCGCAGTCGCCTAATTTGCCATTATTCTTTTTCTAATGGGGCCATTAACAACATCACTGATAATTGAATCGAAAGTTTTCCTCGATTGGGCCATTTTGGGGGTTTAACGGGGAATAGGGCACATCCGAGACCATTCCTGCAACTTCTAGTCTCAAGCTGCTTCTGTTCGATTTGTTGGAATCAATAACGCAAATGATTGCGGATTGTTGGGCTACTGGTATTCAGTCAGTTTAAACTATTTAAAATATTGTATAACATCAGACAATGAAATTGCCTCTAAAACGGAATATGTAATTATGAAAATTGAAGTTATTTTTGTATGTCAACTAAGCTTATCAATACAACATTATTCTGGACCAACTTCAAAATCAAATTAATTACAATATACCAATTACAATTTTAAATGAACTCTGATTCAAAGTAATTATCCATATTTGCAGATAAAAGTACTCAAATGGGGCAATGTGGCAAGCTTCATTTGATAATACAATAATAATTTGTATAGTTAGTTACAGAATATTAACAGGTTACATTGATACTTTATACAGTAAATACACTATATTGCAAAACGTTTTGGGATACACATGAACTTTAATGCCATCCCATTCTTAATTCGTAGGGTTTAATATAGGAGGGAGTATTAGGAGGGAATGGGCCCACCATTTCAGCTAACAGATTCAACTCTTCTAGGAAGGCTTTCCACAATGTTTAGGAGTGTTATGGGAATTTTTTAGGCACTGATGTTGCACGAGATGGCCTGGTTCACAGTCTCCGCTCTAATTCATCTCAAAGGTGTTCAATCGGGTTGAGGTCAGGCCAGTCAAGTTCCTCATCCATGTCTTTAAGGACCTTGTTTAGTACACTATAGTGTGCAGTCATGTTGGAACAGGAAGGGGCCAATCCCAAACTGTTCCCACAAAATGTCTTAGTATGCTGAAGCATTAATAATTAATTTCACTGGAACTAATGGGCCAAGCCCAACCCCTGAAAAACAACACCACGATATAATCCCTCCTCCACCAAACTTTACACGTGTCAAACAAGTACCGTTCTCCTGGGAACCACCTAACCCAGACTTGTCCATTTTTTTTTTTTTGTGTGGATTTGCCAGACAGAGAAGTGAGACTCATCACTCTAGAGAACATATCTTCACTACTGGTCTGTAAACACGACGACGGAGAATACAATATATAATCCTTAATTGGCCCCACTTTATATTAGGTGGCCTTAAGTACTATGTACTTACATCAAAAAATAAGTACAATGTACTTACTGTGTTCAAATTGTATTGTAAAACACTTTTGCTGATATTGAGGTGGGATACGGGTAGAGTTAAGGACAGGTGTAGTGGTGTGGGTCAGTTTAAGGGTAGGATTAGGGGTAAGGGAAGTGCCAACTGTGTAATTACAAATGTAACTACAGAAATTAATTACAGACCAATTGCAGGAAGGCATTTGTTAAAATGTAAGTACAATGTAAAACATTTATGTACACAATAAGTGCATTGTATCAAATAATTAATTACAATGTTAGTACATAGTAGCTAAGGCCACCTTAATATAAAGTGGGTCCCTTTAATTAAAGCAAACATAATAGTAAAAACAATACAATGAGGAGAACTAAGAATTTAAATACACAAGTAGACATAATGAGGAAACTAAATGAACAACAGGTTAACATAATCAGTAGCTAAGGGAAAAAAACTGTCACACACTAGGAAACTAGGGATGCATCCGAAATCTTAAAAATGCTGCCTTCGGACGATGCATTGTAAGGTAGGAAAGCATCAAGGCACATCCCAATCCAATGTTAGGTGGATGACTTCCTGTGTACTGAGATACCTTCATCTAATCGATTTTTGGAGGCAGCATAGATGTTTCCTTCGCTGCCTTTGATATCTCACAATCCTGTATGTTCTATTCAGTGACAGTTGAGAAAAAGAAAGATGGGTTTGAAAGTATATGCTTCGCCTAAAGATAAGCCCCTCACCTATTTTTAAAGAGTTAGTTCACCCAAAAATGAAATTTATGTCCTTAATGACTACCCCTAATGTTGTTCCACACCTGTAAGACCTCCGCTAATTTTCGGAACACAGTTTAAGATATTTAATATTTTAGTCCCAGAGCATATGCAGTCTCTGCACACTTTACTGTCCATGTCCAGAAAGGGAATAAAAACATCATCAAAGTAGTCCATATGTGACATCAGTTGGTTAACTAGAATCTCTTGAAGCATCGAAAATACATTTTGGTCAAAAATGTATGAACAAAACAAAAAACAAAAACTATGACTTTATTTAGCATTGTCTTCTCTTCCGTGTTCCTCAAATAAAGATTTTAAAAGGCCATGAATCGGTAAATCGATATAATGATTTTGATCGTCAATGTCACGTGCTTTTACCAGTTTGGTGGTCTGACACAAGATCCAAACTCATCTACTTTGATGATGTTTTTATTAGCTTTCTGGAAATGGACAGTAAAGTGTGCATAGACTGCATATGCTCTGGGAAGAAAATATAAAATATCTTATACTGTGTTCCGAAGATGAGCGGAGGTCTTACGGGTGTGGAACGACATTTGGGTGAGTCATTAATGACATCAATTAAATTTTTGGGTGAACTAACACTTTAAAGGGCGGCACGCTGAAGCCGTGCAGTAAATAAAAAATAAAAGTAAAAAATCCAGTCAATTTCAAAATAAACACCCTGTGCAGACTCCGTATTTCACATAAATATCCTTACTACAGTATATATTCCAGTTTTATTAGTTCACTGTAATTAATACAACAGTGTACTTTAGCATTCATTAACAAATTAATTACTACTATCCTACATGAAAATATACCACAGTATTTACTTTGTTAAACTAGTAAATTCCAGTATACGGTATATATTATACAACAATTGTTGTAAATACTATAATATACTGTATACTGGAATTTACCAGTTTAACAAAGTAAATACTGTAGTATATTGTCATGTGGGATAGTAAAAAACAATAAATTGAATTAAACTGGAGAAAACAAACACGTCATTGTAGGACACAAAACTATCGAGAAAAACAACGAAGGACTGTGTATTCACATGGTCTTACGCTATTGGTGTGTGTTGGCACTGCAGAGAAGACGGAACAAAACCTCAGCACAGCCGTAATGCGGCGCAGATGCGTACAGTGTAAACAAGGGGTCAGAAAGCTACAAAACCGATATTAGTGGCTGGTATAGAAACATTTTACCATCAATTTCATTTAAATCTGTAAATCTTAAAATGTAATTTTTTACGGTAAATTTCTGTTAACCACACCTGCCAGTTTTTTTTTGTTTTGTTTTTTTTTTACCATACATTTCACAGATTTTTTTTTTTTTTTTTTTACAGTGTGTCTATATATATAAATATATGTTTGACGGTTTGCTTGGCTAGTCTGATTATCCAAAACCTCCCTACCACGGGAAGCTGTAGCTGTATCTACCCTGAAAGCTTACTCTGTTTGTTTTTCCTTTCCACTTGTAAGAACTTGTCACTGGCCTAGAAAGAAACACCAAAATGCTTAAAAGTGGTGCTATTTTAAGTCTTTTTGCAGTCATGAATATTCTACACTTCTGACACAACTTATTGCATTTCCTTCAGCTGGGCGCATAAAGTATGGAAAGAAACATCAAAATGAGTGTTCAACATGCTAGCATATCTGTGTAATACAAACAGAGTAACAGCACTGACATCCATCGGGAAGTTTTGTTCCCTGTCACAAGGTGTTTGGAGACTGACTTCATCCAGTTAGTTCATTGCTAACCTTGTATTATGAGGCTACACATACAGAGACTGAGACAGTTGACAGTTAATTATAGGAGCCATGGATCGCTGTAGACATGTTTGTCAGCTGTATGCCGATTGACTTGCGACTTGTTTATTTTTCAATGCTGCTCCATTGTTTTCTAGAGCTGCTTAGATGAGTCTATTTTGCAACGTGTGAGAAGTGCCCCGGGGCTTGCCATAATGATGGTAATAAGAGAATGCATCCTGAACAGAGAGAGAGAGAGAGAGAGAGAGAGAGAGAGAGAGAGAGAGAGAGAGAGAGAGAGAGAGAGAGAGGGGGGGGGGGGGGGGGATAACTGCATTGTTTGGGGAGAGGAAATAATTGTTGAAGGTGACCTGATATGTTCATGAGTGAATTACCCAAAGTCCTCCTCACATTAACCTGCGCGGTTGTACTGTACCTCTTCAATTAATTCTGTTTTGTATGTGGAGTTTTACTGTGACATGCAGCATTGACCTGAAAATGTACTATATAGCATGTGTTGTGTATTATCAAACATAAATGTTCCATTCATTTGTAGTGTAGATGCATAGGGCAGTGAAAAGCGAACAAGCAGCTCTCATCATGTGAAAATGTAGTTTTCATTCGGAATTCAATACTAAGCCCCTTAAAATCAATTTTAATTATTCTAACTAATCCGTATACAAGCATCACTGCAATTTGTGAAAGACAGAGAGTGAGAAAAGAATGTGTTTAATTCAAACAGAGTGATGGAGACAAACTGAGAGGCAGATCGAGGTAATGGAAGAGACAGAGTGTGATGGTTGGAAATGCTGAGACAGACAGCGATAGATGGAGGAGTGTGAGTCAACTCTGTTGTGATGGAGACCAGCGAGACTTTCTTAAACACCTTGTTCACGTATCCAAACTTCTACGGGTTTGCAGCTGTTGAAGAATATTTCTGTTCCTACTCTCACAACTCTCAGAATAGACAGAGCTTGAGTGATCAGATGGAATTCAAGCGTAGTTCAGGCACTGGTCGCTAAACGATATCAGTTGACGCTCAGCTGATTTGTTACTAGCTATAGTATTTAAGCTCATTCAAACACGTTCCTCAGTCGCACAGACATGCGTGCACCCCTTCACCTCCTGGGATCTTCATAATTGAGTTTTAAATAATTAATATTTAAATAATAATTTATAATTAATTTAAAATAAGACAAATCTGATATTATTATAATCGTAGATCTGTTATTTAAGAGTTGAGATCATTCTTCATTGCTGATCTAACCAGCAGAAGACACGAGCCGCAGTTTAAATCCCAGTTGAGCAGGTGGGGCATGTTGTAACGGTGTCACATTTTGTAACCTATTAGAAATATGTTATTATGCTATACTTTTATAAATTCTATAGCGAAACCACAAGAAAAATGTTTTTAGCTGTTGTATAGCTGTATTTTAGCTGTATTTATGTGTTTTTTGTATTAAATACAAAAAGTTTATATATTTAATGATTAAAAAATGCCATTATTTTATTTTAAAAAAGGTAATAATTGTATTTTATTAACAAAATATTTTAGTTTGTCTTGGATTTTATAAAAAAAAAAAAATGTATTATACCAAAATTTTAAGCTGTCATTTGGTAATGTTACACTGTACCCCACCTATGGGGCATGTTGTCACATTTAACTTCCATTCTTTCGGGTAAATCAAGAAAAAAGTTAATGAAACAAAACATTTACATTTTACATTTACATTTAATCATTTAGCAGACGCTTTTATCCAAAGCGACTTACAAAAAAGGGGAGAGCAATAGAAGCAACAAAACAAAAAAAGGCCAACAACCTGTAAGAGCTGTAAGTCTCAATTAATTAGCACAGTAGACCTTTTTTTTTATAGCCATCTACAATAGCCATCTACAATAGCCCTCTACAACAAAAACTCACGTACGCAAAATACAGAACACTGGATTTTGATAGCCATGATAACAACCCATTAGGACTAAGGCTATTGCCCCAGCTGTTGTCGTTAATGCAGATTCAGTGGCCCAATGGGTTGGTTTTGTATGTTATTCTAGCTAAACGCGCAGCAATAGCCATCTACAACAAAAACTCACATACGCAAAATACAGTACACCGGATTATGATAGCTATGATAACTATGTAACACATAATTGTACTATGGAATTAATGTGGGAAAAAAATAAGCAGATTTACACAAACTAAGAAAGTCAAAAAGCATTAGGTTGTGCCCCTCTCTCCCCTTCTTTTAGATTTTACTTGGTTACCTGTTTTCCTTTGTACCAATTTACCACTCTTCATGTGTTACTATGGTTATTGATTCATTAGAACACACTTCTTCATCACTGAGTTAATCACTCTGTGTATTTATGCATGTGGAAATAATTGCAAAGAAAATTTCCCCAAGGGGACAATAAAAAAAGTAAAAAAGTCAACACCAACCACTTCACACTACTATTTTTCATCTGTTTATCACATCATCATATCTGTCCATTTAACGTGACGACTGTTTTAAATGAAAAATATATATTACTATCAACAATATATTAATACAAAATATTTAAATACATATATATGAATACAAACTGATTTTAAATCACAATAAAATACAGATATGTATTTTTTGTTTTATAAAAATATTGCTTTTATACAATTTTTGCTTATTTAAAATCAATAAAGTGTGTGTGTTTTTAAATACATTTCAAAAGTTAATAAATATGTGCAACTTTTATTATTATTATTTTTTTATTCGCTTTGCATTGTAGCAAGAGTCTGCAACAACAAAATATGAAAAAATGGTCTATACACTTTCTGAATCCACTGTATTCACATGTTGCTATTAATATTATTATTATTTTTTAATGATTGCTTGTTTGTGTACATTTACATACAGATTTTATGGTTTTGATAGCTAATATGGAATGGTTTATTTAGTTAATGGGGTGCTAAAACAACACTAATGCAAATGCACAATGAAATGCTAATGAATTCAAATAAACAATGCTAACAGTACATTTCATTTTATTATCAATGTCATCCTCAGACTATTACACACTCCTGTTATCCTTTTATAAAGGCTATTGTTGAATCTCATGTTTAACACATTCACATATACACAAACTCAACCACAAATGACCACCATGCCTGTAAGGGAAATAACACAGTCTAAAATCTTCATGAACAGCTTAAATTTCACAGTCTATGGCCTGTAGCGACAAAGCACTCTTGCCGCATTATAAGTCTGGTTCAACCCTAAATTTGACAGAATTAGGATGAAAGGAAGCATTGTGAGGAACTGGTAATATGTCTTATGACTGTAGACATCTAAAGAAGCACAGATAGCCACGTTTGCCTGGTCAGTAACAATAACTGCTTACAAAGGAACAAGAAGATCCCAATCAAAGCCTGTACATGTAATTAAAAGGATTTGGTGCCCAGCGAGGGTCTATCTGCAGGACCCGAGGCAGCAGTGTTCATCGAGAGCTGAGCTGAGAGAGACAGCAGGCCCTGAGACAGCGCTTTATATGAGCTTGAGACGAGTGCTCTGATGACAGGTTGTCTCCCACAGAGGAAACAGAGCCAAGGGTTCAGGTTTGGGCTTCAAAGCTCCTGGTTTAAGCAGATAATCGAAAGGCATGTGAGCTGGAAAATGTACGGCTGAATCAAAGACTTGATTACTATTATAGCAGTGGCCCCTCAGGCTGAGGTGAAGATGATGACAGCTTGCTTTCTGACACCTTTTATGCCCATTAGATGTTCAGTTACATCAGAGGCATGGTTGCGGGCAATCATTTGGTGAACACTCCTGGGGCCGATATTGTGTGTCTGTCAGTATGTATGTTGTTTCAAGTGTTGGATGCGCTTATGCTAAAAGGAAAAAGAGGAAAGCTTTATAGGAACTCATTAAATATGAATAAACTAATTTATATTCATTACATAATGCTTTTAAAAAGACCAGTAATGTGTTTATTTACATTAATGAATATGTATGAAAAAACATGACTCATAATATATTATTTATAAAATATATATATTTTTTTATTTTAATAAGCAAACATTTGAACCATAATATACACTATAATTCTGTCACGTCTGCTCTTGGTTTGTGTTTTGTTTAGGGATCTTGTTTAGTTCCAGTTTAGTTTCCTGTGTTTCCGTTGTCCCTGTTCATCTGTAGTTTGATTTGCCCTCATATGTTACACACGTGTCTAGTTAATTATTTATTTTGGCCTCAAGTGTTTCTCTGTGAATTTATTGGGGGTATGCACACATTGTATGCCGCATACGTCGATGCATGCACCCCCCCCCCCCCCCAAAAAAAAAAAGAAGAAAAAAAGAAAACCATATTATGCCTAATAAGCAGACAACGAACATGGTCATGTTGTAACCTGTTTTCTTTTATCGGAGTAAGGTCATAAACGGCGTAAGCATAAACCGGTCAGGGCATGTCGTTTTTTGACTCTTACCCCGATTTCGCGCTGCATGTAAACTCATTAAGCTGCTTTCTGTCGGCTTATTATTATTATTATTATTATTATTATTATTATTATTATTATTATTATTATTATTATTATTATTATTATTATTAATAATAATAATAATAATAATAATAATAATACATTTTATTTGTAATGCGCTTTTCTTAATCCCAAAGCGCTACAGTAAAATAACAATAATACAAGCAAAAATAAAATACAAGAAAGACAAGAAAAACAACTATAGCAATACAACAAATGATTAAAGAAAAACAGTTTTAAACAAATGTGTCTTAATCAACTTTTTAAAATGACCCAGCGTTGGTGCATTTCTGATGGGCAGAGGAAGCACATTCCATAGCTTGGGTGCTTTGTATGAAAAGGCTCTTTCCCCCATGGTCTTTAGTTTACATGAAGGCTGACAAAGTGATAGAGAGTTAGCAGAGCGAAGAGAGCGTGATGGAGTATAAGGTCACAAAGATACTCAGGTGCAGTCCCATGAAGTGCCTTGAACGTTAAAATAAGAATTTTAAAATCAATTCTCATATTTATGGGAAGCCAGTGCAATTGTGAAAGAACAGGTAATGTGTTCACGAGGAGAAGTACGAGTGAGCACACAAGCGGCAGAGTTTTGAATATACTGAAGCTTGTTCAACGATTTAGCTGGAAGACCAGAGAATAAGGCATTACAGTAATCTAACCTAGTTGTAATAAAGGCGTGTATAAGCTTTTCTGTGTCTGCAAAAGTGCGCATCATGTGTGATAGGTGACAAAAATGCAAACTTAGAGCAGATTTAAACGCATCCAGAAAGAGCGAGCTAGCGTTTTGCATGAAATAAGGACATATATCACAAACGCAGACTCTTGACTGTTTTAGGAATGTTTATCCACCACATTACCTTTTATTTAAACCAAAATAAAGCCATTGTCAGTTCGTCTGTCAGTTGGTAGGCAATTTTGGTATATATATATGTATTCATTCACACACACACACACACACACACACACACACACACACACACACACACACACACACACACACACACACACACACACACACACACATGGATTATCCGACTATCGGTCAACCATAGAAAGATTAGACAATTCTGATGCGAATGTGTAAATCCTTAGTTGGGGACACCCCTATTTTGTATATATATATATATATATATATATATATATATATATATATATATATATATATATATATATATATATATATATATATATATATATATATATATATATATATATATATATATATATATATATATATATATATATATATATATATATATATATATATATACTTTTTTTTTCTCTTTACATCTATTTTAATTGTCCTTGTTTTTATTTTAATTCTTACACATGATATTCTTATTTCTTATACATATGTTATCACTATTTTAATTAATTTATATGTAAAGTACTTTGAACTGCCATTAGATATAAGTATTACTCACAGCACATTTTATGCCTGGGGCCTGTACCATGATGGTAGTTTAACAAACTCAGGCTTACAGGATTAGTTTCGAGTTGACAAAACCAAACCAATCTATTCAGGCTTTGTTGGTACCATGATGCTGATCTTCAGCTTTCTCTGTCAACTCGGGCTTTGATCCTGAGGTTAGGAGTTTAGCTGTGACATCAGCAGTGAACAGCCAATCACATGCTGTGCATGAGTGATGTGACATCAGCAGTGAACAGCCAGTCACATGCTGCTGAACAGAGATTCACTTCTCACAAGATTGAGTGAGATTAATTTCTTATTATATCTAAATCATTCAAAACTATTCTTCTTCTTCTTCTTCTTCTTCTTCTTCTTCTTCTTCTTCTTCTTCTTCTTCTTCTTCTTCTTCTTCTTCTTCTTCTTCTTCTTCTTCTTCTTCTTCTTCTTCTTCTTCTTCTTCTTCATCTTCTTCTTCTTCATATTATTATTATTAAAAATAAGCATTGTTAAAAGCCAGATGCTTTAGTCTTTAAAAAAAAACATTTGTTTTTAAACCATAGTGACATAGTTTGGAGTAGAAACAGGGGGAGTGACTTTACTGAATCAGAGGTTTGTCACTTGATCTTTTATCCAGAACATAACCTGCCCTGGAGCAGGATAGCTGTGGAGGTAAGTTTCTATGGAGATGAACACAGTTAAACGCCAAACCATATATAAATATATATATATATATATATATATATATATATATATATATATATATATATATATATATATATATATATATATATATATATATATATATATATATATATATATATATATATATATATATATATATATATATATACTCACATCCCATAGCATTTAATTTTACTAATACAACTTATAAAGCACCACCCCAACATTGTGTGGGGAAATTTAATTTGACAAATTTTATCTCCTCGGATTTGCTATAGGGACCCACACGCCCTCCAATTCGACCCAAATTCTGTTCCATCTCCAGTCACACTCTGTTATAAAACAGCTATAAAACAAACCTCAAATATTTACTCTGAGCTCAGCCATGTTCATTTCTGTCCTCCCTGTATATTATATGATTATACCATGGAAAATACGCTCAAATTTCAAGAAAGGCTTTGTTGGTAATTTTGGGGATTAAAGTGATGATAGAAGACAGCGAAGAAGAAATATAGAGCATATTGGTCGCACACAACCATGATTCCCTGAGGGACAATCTTTGCCTTTATTACATCTCTGGACTCACTGTGTTATTCTCTCTCTCTCTCTCTTACACACACACACACACACACACACACACACACACACACACACACACACACACACACACACACACACACACACACACACACACACACACACACACACACACACACACACACACACACACACACACACACACACACACACACACACACACACACACACACACTCACTCAATCTCTATGTTACTTAATCACATGGAATTTGTGAGACATGGACAGAGCTTTGCAAGGGCCCCTCTTTTGCTGTGTGTCTTTGTATGTTTGTTTGCTTGAAAAGCTGATGAAATTCTTGTGAAACTTATAGCTCTTCCCTGGCTGTACTTGTTGCTGTGTAGACACATTTTAGGTGAACTGAATTGGTACTGAGAACCAATAAAGGATTTTTGTCCCTTTTTTCTGCACACTAATTTGAGGACAGGAAATGAGAAGAGATTACTGCAAAACACACACACACACACACACACACACACACACACACACACACACACACACACACACACACACACACACACACACACACACACACACACACACACACACACACACACACACACACACACTCACAGAACGCTTAAAAGCTGCAGTCCTGCCCTGCCTGTGTCATTCCATGTGTAGGAATTTCCTTCAGAGACAATGATGAGATCAGTTTAAGGCAGTAGGGAGGAGGAGTTGAAGGGATATTTCACAATCAAGCAATCCCCAGGCCGAAACTGCCAGTGGCGAATTGAACCCTGCTGCTTCCCTCAAACACCACTTTAACATTAGCAGGTGAAATTATAGCTGAACAAATTATAAGTATAATCTTTTTTGTACAGCCTTTGTTAAATACATACTAATTTATTTACATTTGCCCATTTACAACAGCTAACTTTAATGTGTTCAAATGATCCCAAGAGATCAGGTTATGACACATGTTAGCATTAATAAAGGGAATATCATCACTCGCAACTCAAGGATCCATTTTTAATTGATGTTTTAGGGAAGGACATGATTTGCTCATGGCCGATTAGATAATGCTCCTCTCTGGGAAGTATGTAAACATAAACAGTATACTATCTATATCTATCTATCTATCTATCTATCTATCTATCTATCTATCTATCTATCTATCTATCTATCTATCTATCTATCTATCTATCTATCTATCTATCTATCTATCTATCTATCTATCTATCTATCTATCTATCTATCTATCTATCTATCTATCTATCTATCTATCTATCTATCTATCTATCGATCGATCTATCTATCTATTAGGGCTGTCAATCGATTAAAATATTTAATAGTGATTAATTGCATGATTGCCATGAGTTAACTCATGATTAATCACAATTTAATCACACATTTTTAGCAATATTGTAAATGTATCTTAAATTAAGTTTAAATTAAGTTTTTAATATTTTAATCAACATGGGTTTGGACAAATAAGCATGCTTTATGCAAATGTAAATTTATAATTAGTGGAACCATACTTATTCAATAATAATCAATACAGCATGAAGACTAGACGTATCAAAGGTCATAGATGTTTATCAAAGAAATTGTTCATGTCTCTTAAACCTAAACTTAAAAATTAAGAATAAGCAGTGATTTCTCTCATTTTAAGAATATAAAGGGAGTTTTTATAGCCTGACGTGGTCATTCTCATGCAATTCTAGTCAGAATATGAGTCTGAAACTGCTCCATTGGGCTGCGATTATGGGGCATGTTTCAACCGAACCAGGAAAGACATCAATCGGATAGACCTACAACCAATCAGAGCAAACGAAGTGACGCATTGTCAAATGTGAACATAGTTCAACTGCACTGTGTTGCCAAGTCGTCCACCCCCCCCCCCCCCCGCAGATATATATTATGTGATATATAGACCCATGAGTGCGAATTTTAGCTGGCAACCTTACCAAAATAACACACATTTTACCCCCCAAACGCCATTTTCCCCCGGAGAACCCCCCGAGAAGCTATTATTTAGGGCTAGTAGTTGGCGGGTTTTGTTGTAAAAACTTGGCAACCCTGTCTGCCCATCGTCTAAGGTCTAAAGCCCGCCCTGATGATTTCATTGGTCCGAACAGTTTCTGTTCTGGGATAATTAGTCCTCTATGGAGCAAGGCCAGACCGAACTGCCCGACCTAAAAATTTTGCGGGCAGGGCTAAGTTCGGGTGGCATCCAGGCTAGAGTTTTTACACTGGCAGTTTAATTCAGAGCAGGGCACAGTTTGTATGAAAAAGTGGTAATGTGAAAGCTGTCATGCAGACATGGGAGCACACCAGAACCACACCATTCCTGGAGGAGGTCCATATTCCTCGAGTAGGAATATAGTGCGGCCCCTTTAAGAGATCCGTGTTCCCTGTTGAACTGCTGGTATTTTGTATGTGTGCCGCAATTCACTTGGACATTGTGAAGAAGATGGACTCGGGAGAGCTCTTGTTCAGAAAACTAACCTGTGTATTTGTTTGTAGCGGAATGTAATGTATTTAGTTCAATAAAACACATGTACTGTAAGTGATGGTGTTAATGATTTACCTCAGATATGAGCGAGAGTGAGCTAGCAGTGCATATATATATATATATATATATATATATATATATATATATATATATATATATATATATATATATATATATATTTTATATATATATATATATATATATATATATATATATATATATATATATATATATATATATATATATATATATATATATATATATATATATATATATATATATATATATATATATATAGCATATAAAAAAGGGCAAGCATAAGGACTTGAGAGAGCTTGACAAAGGCTAAATTGTGATGGCTAGCATCTCCAAACTACAGCTCTTGTGCAAAAATGGTTCAGGAATGGTTTGAGGAGCACAACAACGAGTTTAAGGGTTTACTTGGCTTCCAAATTCCCCAGACCTCAATCCAATCAAGCAAGCGGAACAACTGTTTTGACAGCAAAAGGGGGACCAAAACAATACTAGGAAGGTGATTTGTGTATTTATTTACATTATTATAGTTGTCTTGGTTAGTGTCTTGGTTGTTATTGTAGGCTGTTAGGACCATTGAAAATAACTAACATTATTTGGCGAAGTTATAACTGAATTGCAGACAAGACCTACCTGGAACTAATTTAGCTGTACATTTCCCTGATAATAATTGCACACCTTGAAACGCTTGTATATATATATATATATATATATATATATATATATATATATATATATAAGTCATATACACTATTGTACAGCAGTCACACATCTTACTTGCTCACAGCAGCTTGCTGTGTATGTATTTGCAGTAGTAATTCCTCTACTTGCTCTGCAGCAGCAAGTACAGGACTTGCTATTGCTCTCCAGGCACCATTTGCTAGAGCCCAGGAGGATGCACCGCTTCTCATGCCAAGCCAGTGGCATCCACAATCCAATGAGCCATCTTCTGTTTGGAGACAGCCTTCCTCTTCTATTTTGCCCCAAAACAGACAAAGAGCTGCTCAGAGCTTCTGAAGCAGAGTCCTGCATGCAGGCGGGTTCCTGACAGTTGAACCCCTAATATTTGAAGTAACGAGTAGAATAATATTGACATTGTCATTTGTAGTGCAGGTTTGGAATTAATAGGCACAGGCTGACTGTGGGACCAATAGCCAAGAGACTATTTTGACTCAATTCACAACTTGTTTGGACACTTGTTCTAAGGAAACCCCTGCCCGTAGAAATGCAAGGTCTGCCCAAGGGCTGAATAAGTGACAAAAAATGTCTACACACTTGAGTGTGTAGCCAATGCTGCCAACCCCCACAGAAGACGCCATATGCGCCTGGAACCTCAGAAATAACCCCTGAATATCCAATATCCAATATCCAATATTCAGAGTCCAACTCTATCTCGAGAAAAGAAATGCTCTGCACTGGGGATAGTTGTCACTTTTTCCAGTTGACCTGAAGCGCAAAACGGCTGAGGTGTCTGAGCACCTGGTCCATGTGTGTGCACAACAAAGTGAGCTAGGATCAAGACAGTTGAGAATGTGCATGCCCACTTCAATGGCAGCCTCTGCAATTTGAAGATGAGAGGTGACAGGGACAACCCAAAAGGGAGAACCTTGTACTTTTATGCCTGACCCTCGAAAGTGAACCACAGGAGCAGTCAGTGGACACATCCTTCAGGTCTATTGCTGAGAACCTATCCTGTTGGTAAACATATGTCAGAATGCTTTTCTCCATTAGTATCTCAAACAGGAGCTTGTGCAGGGCCGATTCAAAAACCGCAGGTCAAAGATTGGTTGTAAAATTAAGTAAGAGCTGTAGAAACCTTTCTTCATCATCTTGACTGGGGGGACATTCTCTGTTGCATCCTTTGCCAGTAGGACTACAAATTTTGACTGCTACAGAGGTACTTAAAATGCCAAACCGGGCAGGTGTCTGGCATACTGAATTGCGTAGCCAAGTCTGACTGCCCTGATCCGCCAGTGCAACAGGTGGGGAAGTGCTAACCAGGCCTCTAAACTCCACACAAGTGGCACTAGAAAAATAATCAATTTGACAATGTCGCCGAAGAGGCCCCTTGTCAGATGGGGGACTCAAGAAAGTGTCCACCCTAATCTCAGCAAGGCTGAATCAGAGATGCTGCTCCTGGACCACCATGGTGGACATCGCCTGGCCGAGAGCCCTTGCCTTGATCTTTGTTGCTCGGAGAGTGGAGTCAGTTGCCGACCACAGTTCTTGCATCAATCGCAATGAATGCACTGAAACTGCAGGCTCCAAATGTGGAACATCCATATACCCATTGGCTGTCCCACTGTGGAAGGTGGAAGAGCTTGATAAGCGAGACCGAGCATTGAAATGTGTCCTTTACAACTTCATCAGCTCTTTTATGCACATCTGAGAAAGAAGACACTGGGGCTATGTGTGACTTACAGCTGAACCCAAAAAACAACCACCCATTATGCAGTAGAACCTAGTCTGCATACTCCTTAAATGTAAGTTTCATCTCTGCATTGAGACCTGCTCGGAAAAGCCCAAAGGCTGTCATCATCATAGTGGACAAGATTGTACAAATCCAGGAAGGTCTATGGGTGTCTTTCGAGGGACTGTTCCCCTGCAAGAGGAGGATCATTTTTATATGGCTGCTAGATCCATCTGTTTAGGTCAGTTCTTCTGTCAGCACTGGTTGCAAACAGGTTAGTGAAGTGAAGTGACCTGTGGCCAAATATGGTGACCCAAAACTGGAATTTGTGCTCTGCATTTAACCCATCAAGGTGCACACACACACACACACACACACACACACACACACACACACACACACACACACACACACACACACACACACACACACACACACACACACACACACACACACACACACACACACACACACACACACACACACACACACACACACACACACCGTGAACACCCACCCAGAGCAGTGGGCAGCCATATCGCTACAATGTCCAGGAAGCAGTTGGGGGTTAGGTGTCTTGCTCAAGGGTCTCACCTCAGTGGTGTTATTGAGGGTGGAAGAGAGCACTGGTTATTCAATCTATCCACCATTCCTCAGAATACCTGCAACAATATGTGAAGACTTTTTTGATATTTGTGTCCAAAATTTGGTACATTGGTTGAGATAATGTCCAATTTACCGTTCCCATTAGTTTTTGGCTTTTATATTGAACTGTAAACTTGTGGCTAAACATATATATAGCGGTGCAAATGTGTGATACCTTTTACTTTCAATTTATTTTCTTTATCTGTAATTTGCTGATAAAAAAACAGGGTTGTAACAGATGGGTGTGTATGTAGAGTGCCAGGTAGAATTCTGTGATTTTATCTGTCCAAATGTCTGTCAGAGTTTTAGATATTGTAATATATATATATATATACTTTTTTTTTTTTAACAAACTGTGTTTCTCGGCTGATATACTTGGGAGAAGATAAGTCTTGAATTGAGATTTCTTTGCATTTACATTTTCATTTATGTCAATCCAAGGCTGACAGAAGCAGGTGGGATGAACTCATTTTAAATTCTCAACACAGCTGACTGTCTAATAGTAGCTACAGTTGGGGGCCTCTGATCCTCCCAGATTTTGGCCTTCTAAAGAGTTACTAATTAACTTGTATTTAAAACTGTAAAATGTATTAATGTGTAATATGTGAAGAAATCTTACATGATCTGTTCAAAGCAATTGCAAACTGACCATAAACACAGACCTGTGACCACATAGTATAATTATTATTACTCATTATTACTTGTAGTTCTTTTAACACTGTTTAATTAAAGGCACTTATAGGTACCTATGCCCTTTTAGTCTTGATTTTGTTTACATGTTCTACAATAATAGATTATGAAATGTTCAAAAAATACTTTGTTTTTCACATATTACATTATGGCAACACTATTCTACATATAGTCTGTTCTAGACTCTAGCACCTCCTTTCAGCTGGATGTGTGTAGTGTGTTGTGTTGAAATTGGTCAATCACTTCGAAGGTGAATGTCTGGAGCTCTCCAATTATTTTGCAGTTTTTTTGTTTCATTTTACCAGAGACCGCTGAACATAAGACAACACACAACAAACAACTTTTTTGCCGGTTCTTGATTATTCAGACGTTTTGTGGATGTTCTAGTCGGAGGGGCAGAGGTTGCCAGTGTAAAGGTCATCCACTATCCTTTATACTGTGAGTGACCATATTTATTTTCTTATCTCTTTTTAATCATGTAATAATAAGGTTTATTTTCAAAAAATGTTTATTTTTGTTATACAATCATAATGTTTTTTGGGTTAGTTAGACTAAGTGAATCTGTCAGCGCTTGTGTGTCTCCGCAATTAACATACGAGTGCCTTCATTAGCACTTCTGTGTCTGTATTCATTAGCGTGTGTGTGCGCGGTCCCTCTCTGATGGGGGTAAGGGGAGGACCTGTGATTGCTAAGTGTGGAGTCTGATCAAGGCTGACAGTATTTAACATAATTAAGAAAAGCTTCAGTCACAGTGGCATTAAATAAACACCTCACTGAGCGAGGGAGGATCTGATGAGAGAGAAAAAGGAAGAGAGAGGGAGGGAAGGGTCATTTCTCAGTCATGGGATGAGACGTGCGTGTTAGTCTTCTCATTACTGCACAGCTTGAGTGGCACACACTTCCTCTCTCTCGCTGCAATGTGAGCACACGCCTACACACAAAAACTCACACACACGCACACTCACTTGCACTGTCAAGGTGGAGCATTAACTTTTTTTTGACATGACTTCATCATTGCTGCTTGGCAAACAAAACTGTGCCAATTGAACAAAGGACAACCGTTTTAAGTGTTCATGCCCTAGAATGATGAAAATCATAGCACAGGTGCACATAGGCGACCGTAAATGCCAACATCGGCAAGCGAATGGGACATCACGTGTACGCAACAAGCTGCTAATAAAAAGCTACACGAGGAAGCTATCTAAAGGGGCAGAAGATGCATCCAAAACCACATAGAGTAGGTACTGCATTTGAATTAGAGCTTTCTTCACAACTGTCAGCATGAAACAGAATTTGTGATAGTCTTCCTTTCCCTATTGTGACGTATATCCGAACGAAACAGCCCCTCAAACCAGAAAAAAATGTAGGGCGGGACTTGATTTTGTCCATCTGGAATTAATTGGATAGTTGGATTATTGTGGTTTGCTATTATTTCATTTGAGTGACAGGTTTTCCTGCCCTCGAGTTAGTAAACACATAATCAGAGAAGAGATGTCATTGCAAAAGGGTGGGGACAATATTTTAAATAAAAATTACAAGGGCACATGAAAATATATTAATGCTATATAACATTACATTATTACATGTCATTAATGTGCACCGATTAATCATTTATAGTAAATATTGCAATATTCCATAAAACCAAAACAAACAAAAAAACACAAAAAACAAGAATTGTGAATTTTGCATTAATGGTGACTTTACTTGTGTCCAAAATGATGTACTATGTGCACTCATAGGTATTTATATCTAGTGTATGAATTTTATAGGCAAGGTTATTTTGTCATCCATCATCAGTGTTCCTTTCCAGTACCTGATTAAAGCTGTGACAGTTGAGTGCATCAAGTGCTTTTTCTTTTTGGAATTTCCAGCATGAACAAACTTCTCACAGTGGGCAAATTCCAAATGGCGTTTTTACACCCTTGACGAGCACTTCGGGAAGTGGACACCATTTCTAGGAGCGTTCTAAACGAAAGTGAACATCTGAGGCCCTTCACGAAAAGCCCTTTCACAGGTCCGTTAGCCAAGGGAACATGCAATGGTCAATTCAATTAAGTAATTTGATCATATATGGTCATGTTCTGCCCTTCGGAGTGAGTAGGTATACTCATTTCCGATTGGAATTTGCATGCAATTTGGGATGCATCTTATGTTTTATTTAGGATGAATGTGTAAAATAAATGCACAAATTAAAAATATTTACTAAAATGTATAGTTTGCTATTTTTTAAAACATCTAACAATGAAAAGCAGCATTTAGATTTTACAATATTTCCTAAAATGCTGTGTAGGGGGTCGAATCTGTTCATAAACAGTTTGAACTAGTTTACTGTAAACTGTGTTTGCGTAGTTGAACAAAGATTTTATTTTAAACCGTAAGGAGTTGTCTCAGAGTGATTTGTTTATTTTGTCTGTTATTTTATGTGGAACATTTCTAGCCTGACAAGCCAGACCAACATCAAGATGTTTGGTCTGGGAACTCACCATTGGCAGGGCTCAATCTGAGGGGCGGGATAAACGGTTGTCTTTCAAATTCCCTCTGAATGCAATTAGATAGCGCTACACCAACCAGAGCAACGTGAGGCGGAGCTAGTTGATAGATTAAACTTTCACCGTATCCGGTTGGCAAAACTCAGAACACATCTTCCCTTCTTAAGAATGATTTCAGTGCCGTGTTTTGTTCTTTTCTCAAACAAAAGCTTAACTCCATGTCTTTCAGAGTCGCGGCCAAAGCCTTTTCGAAATATTGTTGTTTGCCAGCGTCTTTGTTTACAAGTAGCACGTGCAACCTCCGTAAATCTGTCGTCATTATGTTAAGCCGACCACCACCTCTATACACGATGTGACTGGCCTGACCAGAGTTTGTTTTTTCCAGCTCAGAAGTCTATTGAGAGTTGCTAGACAACACTCGCAGCAAATAATATTTGCTGCCGCTAGAGTGCGACTAGATTTCTAGGCTACAACATTTAATTTATTGGCTAACAAACAGAAGTGATTCATTCACCCCCGGTGTCCATTCTTCAACTCGAGTGGTGAACTAATGTTCCCTTTCAGTCGGTCACGTTCGACGTACGTCAGAACTGAACCGACGAATGGGATCTTACTTTAGAGACCAATCCTACTTCGAGCATCTAACAACGAGCCAATGAAATTTGGCATGCGATCACGCATTCCACGCTCCGCCCCGCAGCGCGGGTATAAATAGGAAGTGGAATGGTAGATCAGCGCTTTCTACTTCGGAGCCGAGCAGTGCTTACTGTTTCCTACGAAGAGTGTCTGACTATGAGTCAAAGAGTGTTGAGTGAGAGAGTCTGCCAGTGCGGGTGATACGGCGCGTCAGTGAGAGACCGTCTGATCAGTGATCAAGCGATCTAAAGGAGCTTGTTGGTTCGCTGAGCGTTTCCCATACAAACTGTTGGTTCGCTGAGCGTTTCCTATACAAACTGTTGGTTCGCTGGGCGTTACACACACACAAATACACATCACTGAGAGCTCACACAGGCTTGCAGAACGAACTGTGTGGAGCCGCGGTCATCTCCCTGAGTGCTTCAGCACACTAAAAGAGCAGCTTTCCATTCACAAAAGAGCAACACGGTTTGACCCTGCGTCTTTTTCAAGATGTCATTCAAACCGTGTATTCCTGGTATGCAACTGTTTCCTGTCCTCTTGACGGCCACGAGCGCATGTGAGATTGCTATCGTGGGTGATTCATGTTCTGGTAAAAGAACATGGTCACGTCGGCGCGTTGTTCGTCTCCCCCTTCTCATAAAGGGCTCGAGTGTTCAGCGCGCCGTGTGCCGTCGAGCGGCCGGCTGACAGCGGTGGTTGTCACGACAACCGGCACGCGTCAGTCGGCGCTCTAGATGCGCGGTCGAGACTATGAAACCTCAGATGGGGTCGAGTCCCTTCGCCTATCCCCCGATCTAGTTCATTTCTAGTGTTACTGGAAAAGGGCTACTTTGGCTGATAAGCGCTGGTGGCCTGAGGATTACAGTGGGGATTCCCCGCCGGGTAAATCCCCTCGGGCCCCCACTCCTCTATCGCATCAAAAGCATGCTGAGACTCTGTTCGTGGGTGGTACGGATTCTCTCATGAGAACACGACCACGTCAGGGCATTGTTCGCCTTGCCTTCTTCATAGAGGCTTGAGCGCTCAGTGCGCTGTGTGCCGTTCTGACGGCCACGTTCACTGTCTCGCATGCCTGCTGGTAGTTGAAGGTGGAATCGCTGGTCCTAAAGAGAAAAAGGGCTAGCGTTTCATTTTTGGCTCTGGCAGAGGACAGATGTCAATTGCTGCATCGGAGAGAGGGAAATATGGAGGGTCAAAAGGGCCAAAAATGAAAAAAAAAAAAAAAAAAGTTTCATTGTTTTCCCTCTCTCACTGCCCTCTGCCCTGCACGCACGAGGGTAGTCCCAGCCCAGGGGTTGTGCAGGAACTGCGTGCGGTGTTGGACCTCGCCCTATGGGCGACGAAAATCACTGCACGCTCCCTGGGTCAGGCGATGTCCACACTAGTGGTCCAGGAATAGGGGGCTAACCTGACAGATATGCGCAAGAAAAGCCTGTCTGTCGGGCTGGCCTCCTCGGCGGCACCATCGAGAACTTTGCCCAGCAGTTCTTGGTGGCCCAAGAGCAGACGGAGGCGTTGCACCAGGGTGCCGACGACCAGCTGCTCGGTCGTCGGTCGCAGCGCCTCTGCCGGCTCGTCGCCGAGGGCATCCCCTCCTGCGTCCGCCTCCACCCTGCTAGAGCCGAGCAGCAGCCTCCACTGGAGGAGCAGGGTGCCGGACGCGAGGGACGCCCAACCCGTCCAGGGCCCGCTAACCGGCAGGCAAGCGCAAGGGGACGCGGCCCTGAGACGGGCCGGCTAGGGAGAACAGGAGCTGCTCGGGGGAGACGATGTTCGCATCCCTCCCCCACCCCCCCGGAGGAGGACCGGGGGGCCCTGACTGGTTTCGGTTCTGCCACTGGCTCTCCGGAGTCCAGCGGTACCCACATTTTAAGAGCAGTTTCCTCTCTCTCTGGGCCCCAAGAGGGTCAGGTTGGCAGTGTGCGACGCCCACGGGCCTTGTCACTCCTTTCCTACCCTCCCGTCGCCAGGGGGCAGTTGTGTGGGCCTCGAGGACGCCCCCGGGCCTTCTCACCCACACACTTCCTCTCTCGTGAGCACTCAGTCAACACTCCGGGCCGCCCACGGGCCTCCCGGGTCGGGGCTGAGTGCTTCACTTCCCTGCCTCCGGGCAGTGGGCAGCAGAGTGGGCTCCGAGGACGCCTCCGGGCCTTCTCACCCACTCTCTGTCCAAACCAGGAGTGCTCAGGCAACACTTCGGGCCGCCTCCGGGCCTCCCGAGTCGGGCCAGAGTACTCCGCTTCGCTGCCCCACCCCGGGCATGTCTGTGGTGCGGTTGGTCCCGCTTGCACGGTCTCTGGGGGCCTGGCTAGGTCTCCCCGGGCCGTCTCGCTGGCTCATCCGTACCATCAGACTCGGCTACGCGATTCAGTTCGCGCGCCGGCCGCCCAAGTACAGGGGCATCCTCTTCACCTCCGTGCGAAGCAGCGATGCTCAGGTCTTGAGGTCAGAGATCGAGGTCCTACTGGCGAAGGACGCGATCGAGCCGGTTCCTCCAGCCGATATGAAGACGGGGTTCTATAGCCCCTACTTCATTGTGCCCAAGAAGGGGGTGGGTTACGACCAATCCTGGACCTGCGAGTTCTGAATCGGGCCCTGCACAAGCTCCCGTTCAGGATGTTGACGCAGAAACGCATTTCCAATGCATCCGTCCCCAGGATTGGTTTGCAGCGATCGACCTGAAGGATGCGTACTTCCGTGTGTCTTTCTCCCTCAACACAGACCGTTCCTACGTTTGGCGTTCGAGGGGAAAGCATATCAGTACAAGGTCCTGCCCTTCGGGCTGTCCCTGTCGCCCCGCGTCTTTACGAAGGTCGCGGAGGCAGCCATTGTTCCGCTCAGAGAACGCGGCGTTCGGATTCTCAACTACCTCGACGGTTGGCTGATCCTAGCCCAGTCGAAGGACCAGTTGTGCGAACACAGGGACTTGGTGCTCAGTCACCTCAGCCAGTTGGGCCTTCGGGTCAACCGAGAGAAGAGCAAACTCTGTCCTACACAGAGGATCTCTTATCTCGGTATGGAGCTGGACTCGGTCAACCGGACGGCGCGCCTCACCGAGGAGCGAGTCCAGTCGGTGTTGAACTGCTTGAATATGTTCAAGAGCAGGACAGCGGTCCCACTGAATTCTTTCAGAGGCTCCTGGGGCATATGGCATCTGCAGCCGCGGTCACGCCGCTCGGATTGCTTCATATGAGACCGCTTCAACGCTGGCTCGAAGGCCGAGTCCCGAGGTGGGCGTGGCAGAGCGGTCAGTACCGGGTCCAAGTGACTCCTTACTGCCGCCAAACCTTCAGCCCGTGGTCCAGCACTTCGTTTCTCCGGGCCGGGGTGCCCCTAGAACAAGTGTCCAGGCATGCTGTGCTATTCACGGATGCCTCCACCACAGGCTGGGGGGCCACGTACAACGGGCATGCAGTTGCTGGTCTGTGGACGGGGCCGCAATTGCATTGGCATATCAATTGCCTCGAGTTACTGGCAGTACATCTGGCACTCCGCCGCCTCAAGGGGCCGCTGCGTGGCAAGCATGTACTGGTCCGTACGGACAGCACCACGGCCGTTGCGTACATCAACCGTCAGGGTGGTCTACGCTCCCGTTGTTTGCTCCAACTCGCCCGCCACCTCCTCCTGTGGAGTCAGAAGCAGCTGAGGTCGCTTCGGGCCATTCATGTCCCTGGTGTGCTGAACCAGACAGCCGACGAGCTCTCTCGTCAGCCGACACCTCCGGGAGAGTGGCGACTCCACCCCCAGGCGGTCCAGCTGATATGGGACCAGTTCGGAGCCGCACAGGTCGACCTGTTTGCCTCTCCGGACTCGACCCATTGCCAGTGGTACTATTCCCTGACCGGGGGTACCCTCGGCACAGATGCACTGGCGCACAGCTGGCCCCGGGACCTACGCAAGTATGCGTTTCCCCCAGTGAGCCTTCTTGCACAGACTCTGTGCAAGGTCAGGGAGGACGAGGAGCAGGTCTTGTTAGTTGCGCCGTATTGGCCCAACCGGACCTGGTTCCCAGAACTCACACTCCTCGCGACAGCCCCTCCTTGGCCGATTCCCCTGAGGAAGGACCTTCTTTCTCAGGGACGGGGCACACTATGGCACCCGCGTCCAGACCTCTGGAATCTTCATGTCTGGTCCCTGGACGGGACGCGGAGGTTCTAGATGGACTACCACAAGCTGTCGTAGACACCATCGCTTCAGCTAGAGCCCCCTCTACGAGGCGCCTCTATGCGCTGAAGTGGAACCTGTTCGTTGAGTGGTGCGCTTCCCGCCGGGAAGACCCCCGAAGGTGTTCGATCAGTGTCGTGCTTTCCTTCCTGCAAGATGGGTTGGAGAGAAGGCTGTCTCCCTCCACCCTCAAGGTATATGCTGCAGCAATAGCAGCGTACCATGATGTAGTAGAAGGTAAGTCTGTGGGGAAGCACGACCTAATCGTCAGGTTCCTCAGAGGTGCGAGGAGACTAAACCCTCCTCGTCCATCCTCGATACCCTCTTGGGACTTAGCTCTAGTGCTCCGAGCACTTCAGAGCCCTCCCTTCGAGCCTTTGGCGTCTTGTGAGCTGAAAATCTTGTCAATGAAGACAGTGCTCCTGACGGCATTGGCCTCGATCAAGAGGGTAGGGGACCTGCATGCACTTTCGGTCAACGAATCGTGCCTAGAGTTCGGGCCAGGTAACTCTCACGTTGTCCTGAGACCCCGGCCCGGATATGTGCCCAAGGTTCCTACCACTCCCTTCCGGGATCAGGTGGTGAACCTGCAAGCGCTGCCTTCGGAGGAGGCAGACCCAGCCCTGGCTTTGCTGTGTCCGGTCCGCGCTCTTCGCGCTTACGTTGACCGGACCCAAAGCCTTCGGACCTCAGAGCAACTCTTCGTCTGTTACGGAGGCCAGCAGAAGGGAAAGGCTGTCTCCAAGCAGAGGTTAGCCCACTGGATAGTGGATGCTATAGTCTTGGCCTACCAGTCCCAAGACGTGCCTTGCCCGTTCGGTGTAAGAGCTCACTCCACTCGGAGTGTTGCTTCTTCCTGGGCGCTGGCTCAAGGCGCCTCGCTGACAGACATATGTAGAGCTGCGGGCTGGGCGACACTTAACACGTTTGCTAGATTCTATAGCTTACGTGTAGAGCCGGTATCTTCCCGCATCCTCGCCCCCAGTGGCCAGGAGCGCTAAGTGCCCGTTCTAAGTGTCGGCTTGCGAAACGCCACTCCCGCCCTCTGGGCCGGATACGTGCGTCTATTGTCTCCAGTTGTGTTCCCCGGGAAACCGGCTAACCCTGTCGAGCTCCTCCGTCACCCCTCCGGTGTCAGACGTTGCGGACCGTCTGACGCCAGGCCTGCACCCGTATGCTTGTGAAACGTGGCTGTAGGCTGGGTTCCATATGTAGCGGTTCCCTCACGGCAACCCCATATGTGTATTCTTCCACGGTATCAGCTACCCTTCGGGCTAGCCCCGTGTCTTTCCCTCGACAGAGCCCGCTCTGTCGTCTCTGGGCGTGTTCTTTCCCCCCTTCAATCAGGCTGGAACCACCCCAGAGACTGCCATATGTTGCACTACCCTGCCAGGTTAGTCCTTATGTGTATTCTGCCACCTCTCCTTCCCTGAAGGACGTGGTCCCGCAGCGTACCCTCTCTCAAGTACGAGGTAGGCACGCTTTCCCAGCGTTATCCAATAGTCATTCTGAGTGGGTCTTGCAGAAACAGCAGTGACTGTACTCCCTGCTTGGAGCCCTGACTTCCGTACCATACTAGACGGGGCAGTGCGCTCAAGCAGGACGCTGGAAGGGCCAGCATCCTGGCGTTTTCCATAGGGATCCCATTCGTCGGTTCAGTTCTGACGTACGTCGAACGTGACCGACTGAAAGGGAACGTCTCGGTTACGTATGTAACCCTCGTTCCCTGAAGGAGGGAACGGAGACGTACGTCCCGTCGCCGGATGCTGTGCTTCCGCTGGGAGTCCGGTCACCTTTCGGCTCCTCAGCAGAAAAAGCGCTGATCTACCATTCCACTTCCTATTTATACCCGCGCTGCGGGGCGGAGCGTGGAATGCGTGATCGCATGCCAAATTTCATTGGCTCGTTGTTAGATGCTCGAAGTAGGATTGGTCTCTAAAGTAAGATCCCATTCGTCGGTTCAGTTCTGACGTACGTCTCCGTTCCCTCCTTCAGGGAACGAGGGTTACATACGTAACCGAGACGATTTCTGTTTCTCATGGTTATTTGTTCCATTATTTTGATTCCCTACATTATCTGAATTAGCCTAGAGAAAATGTAGCTACCATTTGAATTTAACTTTGCTCCATAATCAACATAATGGTTTGACTAAGATAAATTAATATATATCTTAATAGCTATGTCGGGGTGATGTGGTCTAGTGAATGTGGTCTAGTAAAAAAAACAAAAAAACAAATACAAATTGCATGTCATAAAGGCTTCTAGTATACATTACCACAACAACATTTCAAAAATAAGTTATTGTTTATGCTTCCAGGGGCGTTTAAGTGTGACACAGACACACAGAGTGTACGTTGGGATTGTCCATTGTGGAGCCAAAGATAGCTTTGACTTCTCAACTTAACAAACTTCCTCTTTAATTGTCGGTGTCTTCACCCAAGATTAAAGCCTCTGTAATCTAACTTTCCTCCTTCTCATAGATTCGCCTTCTAATGGCGGATGATTACAACCATATGTTCCCCTGTCCTGCACAAGCCCTGTAAAGATAAGGCTATTACTGATACGCTGATAAAAGAGACAGGATGACTTTCCCCTTCATGGATGACTCTGAATGCCATAGGATGTTTCGTTTCCCTATTTAAATCCTATTTGACAGATGGCTGGGGAATACATTTAAACAAATGAAATAATGTCGTTTTTATAACGAAACATTTGCTTTTTGTACTACTACCCTTGCATTATGCTCGATAGCATGGCTGGATGTTATAGACATATCTTCTAATTGCATTTTTCTTCGACGTTAACCTCCAGCATCTTGCAGAACTTTGATGTATATGTCGGCAAATACTAGGCAGCCAAGCAGTCTGGGGACTGGATGAAAAAGTGTCTGTTAGCGTGACAAAAAGCAGACATCCAGACACACACTCCTCCACGGCAGATACTGGAGGAACTTTTCTCTTCACCCACAGACACCCTGCAAACAAAGCAAAGAATAAATAAAAATTGAGGACAACATTATGAGATACATATATATCTAGTAAAATTAAGCCTGATGATATCTGAGTTAGCCTTCAGATATAATGGCTCATGGGCAGTCTGGAATAGATGATTTCTTTAGAGGTACTGAGACTTATTCTTCCTATGGTTCATAATTATTTTATTAATACATATTTTGCACAACAAATTAAGCTGAGATAATTATTTTCCCTGCAAGCACTTAGGTGTTAATGGTTGATTAAGTCTTCATTACGGATTAACTATTGCTTGACATGATTGCTTGTTTTGCCTCCATTTTGTTCGCTGTTTTTGGAAGTTGTGAGTCATTTTCTGTTCAGATTGTACCTGCGGCAGCACTTTGAGAGAATGAGCGAAATGAGAATGAGAATGAAAATTAATGACTTGACAAAAACTAATTCTGTCAATCACTGTTAGGTGTGACAAAATGTCAACGTGACAAGAAAATAAGCAGTTAGCATTAGGTGAGGCATTAAATACAAACACCTTGATGTCTCTCTTGTCACCATCAAATAATTATCAAGTGCATGCCTAATGTTATGAAAATGTGTTATTACGCCCACAGAAATTCAGTAATTGGCATACACTCAATATCTAAATTGTTTTGCAGGTCGCCATTAAGCACTAGGTTTTTATGTTACATTTTTCAAGGTGACTCTTTATTGTTCCAGTCAAATGTCAAGGTGGTCTCTGGATTTTTTTTTATGTTGTGCTGGTCAATATGATAGTCATTTTGAACATATGCTGACACCTAGTGGTGTGGAGGAAGCACCATGCAAAGGCAAATATTGTTGTCCCTAAAAGTGTAGCTGGACGTAACATTGTTTGCTGTATGTCCTGAAGTATTTCCCAAAGTAAAAAAGAAATTATATACCTTTTCGGTATGTTTGAGTTTAAATTAAAAGTATGTATTTATTTGCACAGTCAGAGGTTCCCTTATGAAAAAGAAGTGCATTCAACTGTGCTATTAGTATACTTATTTTAAACTAAATATAAGTATACGTCTAGTCTACTTTTTATGTACTTCTCAGAAATATACTTTGTGTAAGTTTGAGAAAAAGCATACTTAACTTAAACTGACAGAAAGGTCTAAATATATTTGAAGAGTTCAGATGCAAAAGCCTCTAAAAGCCACTTCGGTCAAAAATGAGATAACAATACTGAGTGAATGCTCTCTGCATATAGTATATGTTCATAAAACACTTTCACATCAAACCCACTAAATCCCAGCCTCAGCCTATCCAGAAGTACCAATACTTAGGTAGAAACCTATACATGGAAGCTTGTCAAAAATGCTTATAATTTTTTTTTTTTTAAATAAATAAAAATAAAATCAGATGGATTTAGAGGCTTTTGCATCTGAAGTCTTCATTTGGACTATCCATGTAGGCCAACTCAATATGTTGATCAAGATATACTTAAAATTATAATGAGATATTCTAAGTAGCCTATACTTGACTTTTAGTTGTGTTTAATCTTTTGAGTGAGCAGCCAGACTTTTTTTCCACTTACATATAAAAACTTATATTGTTTGAAAATTTTGATTTATAAAGATAACATATGTTCCTAATTCTGAATCTGAATTTTGTTTAGAACACTGGTAGTGTATACATAAGAGTTTACTTAAAATACTTTACTCGTTCTCCTCCACTGACTGCATTACTCTGTTATACAATAGGGGGCGTTCTCATGTGTTCTTAATACAGAATCCTCGGATCAAAATACAAGTGAAGAAGAAGCAGAAAATAGATTGCATCGCGACCATCAAACATTTAACAGCAAATAAATCAAAGCTGCCTTATGTTACTAAAAGAAATGTCGAACCCATAAGGGAACATTACTGTGAAACTACTGTTGATGGACTCCATCTACTCCATCTGTGTTTTGATCATCATTCTGAATTTTCTCAAGCTTTTAGTTTTAGATTTAGCTTTTATTAAATGAAACTTACCCACATTCAAGTGTCGATTATAATAAAACAAACAAACAAACAAACAAACAAACAAACAAACAAACAATTAAATGTTTTCAAAAAGTTAAAGGAATATTCCAAGTATAAATACGTAAGTAGGAACATAGTAGTAAAAAAAAATAGCGGAATAAATAAATAAATAAATAAATAAATAAATAAATAAATAAATAAATAAATAAATAAACAGACAGACAGACAGACAGACAGACAGACAGACAGACAGACAGACAGACAGACAGACAGACAGTTAGATAGATAGATAGATAGATAGATAGATAGATAGATAGATAGATAGATAGATAGATAGATAGATAGATAGATAGATAGATAGATAGATAGATAGATAGATAGATAGATAGATAGATAGATAGATAGATAGATAGATAGATAGATAGATAGATAGATAGATAGATAGATAGATAGATAGATAAATAAATAAATAAATAAATAAATAAATAAATAAATAAATAAATAAACAAATAAATAAATAATAAATAAATAAATAGTAAACTATAAATATGATGTTATGTTTTCTTAAAGAAAACGAATAGTACAATTTAACATATTTTTTATATATTAAAACATAGGCCAATTTAGTCCATAGTAGTATTAAAACATACACTCAGACATTTACTAGTAGATTTATATTAGTACTTACTACATGTATAATTCAAAATATACTTGAACTTTACTTTAAATATACTTTTTCATTTTTTTTTCTTATGGCTATAAAACAAACAAACAAACAAACAAACAAGCAAACAAAAACTTACGGACGTACAACTTGTGTATTCACTTTAGCGTTTCTAAATAAGATTATTCTAAAAAATAAAATTATTATTGCTTCTATTGGCTGTCTCATCTAATGTGTATACATTTCAATATAATCTCATTTATTATTCACTTCTTTAGGTGTAAAATGTTTTAATTAGACAAAAAAAATATTAATCAATCAAGTCCTATGTGAACACATTTGTCTATTCTAAATCTTTGGTGATTTCATGCTAGCGTCACTCTCTGATCTCATACTCTCATTAAAACTCTCTGTGTTATCTTTTGGCAGATGAGTCTGAGTGCTTCATTTGCAGAGATGTGGGCCTGGTGGGAGAGGATCCACTGAGAACCTTCTGTGATTGTAAGAATCTTGTGGCTCACCACAGCTGCCTGCTCACCTGGATCAAAAAGGTACAATCAGCATTTTAGACACTGTAACTGGCCACTCTTTCAAGTCATCATTTTGTTACTAATCAGGACATAAAGCCTGTGCCTGCCTAGATGTGTTTAAATCAATAAACAAAAGTCCTTTAGATTTAGATTCATCACCACCCAGGCTGTTCTCCATCCCCTAGTGGAGGCCATGTAACACTATGCAGAAACCATTGTTGTTTTGTTATTTCCTAACAATTTTTCTTATTAATTAAGACGTCAGATGGCCTGGTTGGGTGAGCATTCCGGCTTTTGTCGGGGTGTAGCTGAATGTCTTTTGTCTTGTAGCCCGAACCGTGCTTGTGCCCTCCTCTGGCTCTGCGCTACATTAAGTCCTGGAGGTGGAGGTGGCAGGGGGCCTCCCTAACCCCAGCCTCCCAGGGCAGGCACAGTATGAGTGGGCAAAGTGATAAATACACACGGCTCGTCGTACATCATCACTGCTCTCCAGATATCAATAGCCCACTAGAATGATTAATAACAGCCGATACTTTCTGTAGTTAGTTCTTTTTAATTAAACCATGCTTTGTGCAAGCACAAATGGATTCTAGAGCAGAGTAAAGGAAATATTCTTAAAAATGGTGTTATCCACCATTATAGGAATAATCTCCCCAAAAATGAAATTCTGCCATTTACTCACCCTCATGCATGTAATTCCAAACGCATATGACTCTTTGGAAAACAGAAAGAAGATATTTAGAAGAAGAGCTGTTTCTGACCATATGTCAGATGGGTCTAAAATAACATTGGACTCAATTGACTTTAATTATATGGAAGGGAAACAATTAGTTCTGTCAATCGATTAAAACAGTTAACTAATTAATCAAAAAAAGAAAAAAAAAGAAATCTGCAGTTTATTAGAATTAATCGCACCTATAACATTAAAGTTTTTAATACATTTTTATATTTGTTATACTTTCACATTGAATCTCCTAAATAACAGCAACAAATAATAGCACTATAAAGACAGTATATTTTAAGGCAGTGGCTATTTGCACACTAAGTGCAAAAAGCAATAGATTCTATTGACACCAAGTATAAATAAAAAATGTTTTGGGCATATGATGTTTACACTGTACAAATAGCTGTAGATGCTATTTACTAAGTGAAATATATTACTAATTGAAAATAGTGATATACTTTATTTACACCATTTTTTTTTAAAAGTAGCAGTTCTTTAGCCTGACAAGCCAGACCCACATCAAGATGTTTGGTCTGGAAACTCACTATAGACAGGGCTCAATCCGAAGGGCGGGATAAACGGTTGTCTTTCAAACTCCCTCTGCACGCGATAGGATAGCGCTACAACCAACCAGAGCAACGAAGGTGAAACAGAGCTTGTTGATAGATTAAACATTCACCGTATCCGGTCGGCAAAACTGCGAACACATCTTCCCGTTTTAAGAATGACTTCAGTGCCGTTCTTTGTCCTTTTCTCAGAGAAAAGCTTAACTCCAAGTCTTCCAGAGTCGCGGTCAAAGCTGATTCGAAAGACCGCCGTTCGCCAGTTTCTGTGTTTACTAGAAGCACGCAAACGCAACTCGGCCGTCGTCATTATGGCCCCGCCCACCGACTCTATACACGATGTGATTGGCCCGACAAGAGTTTGCCATTTACAGCTGAGCAGGGTATTGAGAGTTGCTAGACGACACTTGCGGGCAGATTAGATTTACTGCTGCTAGGGTGCGTCTAGATTTCTAGGACAGCAGTTCTTTGCAATATGTGTAAATAGTAATTAGAGTCAATTTATACTTTATTTTGACAGATACATACCATTTTCACCTCAGTACTGTTATACATTAACAGGATGCATTAATAACATAGTGTAAATTATTATATTTATTAAAATTATGAAATGGATGAAGCCTTAATGGGACAATAAAAGTCCTCCTTACGCCTACTGTAACGATCATCCACTGAGAGGTGAGGTTTTGAATCCAAGTGCAGCTTCTTTATTAATCCAAAACATAACTCAAAATCCAAACATAAAACAAAGACTTGGGACTAGACTAGACTAGTGGTAAGGTTCTTTTGAGCCAGTTCTCAGCAAGTAACCGGTCAAGCCGGTTCACTAATTGAACTGAATCGTACTTTAGTTTTGTAGCACCTCCGAATGAAAAAGAACCGATTGAGGCGGTTCAAACATCCTTCGAAGTTTGCCAAGGATTACCGAGGCGAGGGTGATTGAGTTGACAACGCAAGTCTGAGGCAGGTCCGTGTGCTTATTATGATGACTACTGTTATTAAATTAAAATTTTATTAAAACATGCAAAAACCATACATTTTACTGTAATTTATTATGCACACAGATTATTGTTAAGCAAAATGTATAAGTATATAAGACTGGTTTATTCTTTCTATATAGCCACTTTAGACATGTAACATATCCGTGTTTGTTGATCAGTGCCTAGTTCCGCAATTTTCAGTTGAATCCGATGCGAAGGATAAATTAATTAACTGAACACAACACCATTAAGTCAATGAGAGGCAATAATCAGAAAATGCACTCATGCAAATAAATATTTGATTGTTTCAATATGCATTGGTACAGATTATTACTTTATTTTAATAGTCCCTTGATATAACAGGACACAGAGAAATGTATTAAAAAGCATAAAACAAATGCATAGTGAAATCATTGCATGGTGACGTCAGTAACCTATGAATCAGCATTTTGAATCAGGGTCATTGGGCCGAGCTCTCCGAGTAGAACCGGTTTGCGGAAATGAATAGGACTTTGCATCACTAGACTAGACTAGACTAGACTAGACTAGACTAGACTAGACTAGACTAGACTAGACTAGACTCAGTAGCGTACCGTGGGGTTTCAGTCAGGGCCTTCACTAACGATCAACACGCCCCACGCCATAACAACAAGCACACACAAACACACACACACACACACACACACACACACACACACACACACACACACACGCGCGCGCGCGATCAACAAGCCCCACGCCGTCGCCATAACAACACACACACACCCCCACACGCACACGTTTGTTTTTGTGACATATGGGGACATTCCATAGGCGTAATGGTTTTTATACCGTACAAACTGTATTTTCTATCCCCTTACACTGCCCCTGCCCCTAAATCTACCCATCACAGGAAACATTCTGCATTTTTACTTTCTAAAAAAAACCTCATCCTGTATGATTTATATGCATTTTGAAAAGTGACATGGCCAATGTCCTCATATTTCACCCTCTCCTGTGTGTCATAATACACACACACACACACACACACGCCCACGCAAAATACAATAATGCACTGTACGCAATACTACTACGAACTTTGCTTTCATAGTGTTCGCTGGGAAGGGGGCAAGCAAAAAGTACACGCGAGACAAAAAGGCAATTTGACTATTTAATATGATACTGCACTCACGTGTCACCGTTTAGGCAAATGGTGAAAAAAATCAAAATCAGCTCGCACAAATACTCTTAAACAAACAAAAATACGGACCAACAGAACATCCAAAGAAACAGAAAAAACACTGCTTGTTAGCTAACATTACCGGCTTGACATCATGATCGATCATTCGCACGCAGCCTGTCATCCGGGGCGGCCATAGTTTATTTCACACAGAATTCTCACAACCCGCGAAAAGTTCAGACGGCTGATGACATCAGCAGGGGTTAGCACACCGACACGTCGCTGGGCCTCTGGGCCGTTCTATCACTACACATCAAATTTTGATTGGCTAATGACCCACGTCAGTCAAAGCTATGGTCCAATGGAAAATAGCAGCTTCAATGGAAGGCAAGCTAGTGCTGGTCCTTGGGGCTGTGATGCGTTTAGATGATGACATATGGAAAATACACCAAAAATAAATACATTATTTCTGGAAATATAATCGTAACTATATATATATATATATATATATATATATATATATATATATATATATATATATATATATATATATATATATATATATATATATATATATATATATTATGAATTTGACAGGGCCAGCAGAGAAGGCCCTGCTGGCCCTGACGGCACACCACTGACTAGACTAGACTAGACTAGACTAGACCGGAAACTCACCAACAGTATTTACATTGACAATATCAGACCAAGACTATAGCAACATGAGGTCTTAAATGCAGAAGAGCTAATGACAAGACAAGGGACACCTGTGAACAATGATCAACCCATAAACCAATGACAACATGACACAGGAACACATGAGGGCATGGATTCACATGACAATATAGAACACATGACAAAACCAGGAAGTGTATAACAGAACCAAGGGGGTAATCTAGCACTCGGAAAGCGTTCCACCCATAAGGGCGGCAATTGCTAACCAAGCCATCACCTGCTGTTAGCATCCCATTGACTCCCATTCATTTTTGCGTCACTTTGACAGTGAATAACTTTACATCTGAGGCGTTTAAAGACTCCATTTGTCCATTGTTTAATTCTAAAGAAACACGACAATGTATAAAATGCTCCTTTACATTTTTTCTTACACTATCACCCCTCAGAAGCTGTTTTTGTAAAAATAGGCTAACGATTGCGTCATAACCAACACGACTGTCTCACAGTGGAAAAAATACCGTATAGACAGGAGGAGACGCTCGCAGGCAATCTTTTACTGTCTATGAGGCAGTCGGGAGACATAAAGACATAAAGTCTGATAAAGTCAAGGGAGAATAATGGGGAGAAGCCGATAGTGAGCCAAAAGCAACGGGACAAAACATTTAAACAACATGATTCATATTTCACTTCCGACAACTACTAGAAGACCTACAACTGTCCGACAGGTTGCTTACGTCACATCTACGTCGTCAAGCTCAGTCTGAGCCTGCGCAGTACGCTCAGCCATCAGGAAGTGAGTGCTTCTAATTGACTTCACAATTCACCGTTGAAGTCTATGGGATCGCTGTGTCCATTTCTTTTACTGTCTATGGACAGAACATGACAGTGAACATGATAAACTTAAAAGCATGAAACATGAACCGTAACCTAAAACACTCTGTCACGCCTACCCCCTAACCCTACCAATAAATACACCTGCATGGAAGTTTCTAGTAGTGAGACCTAATTATTTGGTTCAGGTTTTTGGTTAATTGGGGTTGGAGCTAAACTTTGCCAGACAGGAACAGGATTGGACATCACTCTCCTAACATCAAGCAAAAAAAAAAAAAAAAAAAAAAAAAAAAAAAAAACCACCCTGAAGGTTAGTAAATTGTCAGAATATAAGTGTCTCTAATAATTTCCGGGTCACCTCTTTATGATTTCTGTGGCAAAAGCCAAAACTTACACAAAAGAATGTCTAGGCCAATAAATACTATCAAATTGAACTGTATTTCAAAGCAATGGTCGTAATTAGCCAGACCTCCCAGCATGAAAGTGCACTGGCAAAGCAACTCAACAGCAAAACTCATTCTGACTGTGCCTGTCTCTGTTTTGCGCTGTTTAGACTATAACTATGATCTGCCAGCAGTGTGATCGCTTGCCCCAACAGTTAATGACAGTTAATGCTGTTTTTGTCTTCCCATGCATGATGCACTGAAAGTCCCACTAAACCCTGTTTATTCAGTGGCCTTTCCATAAACACTGGATCTCCGAGTCTACCACAGACCCCACCACACTTTTCCAAAACAGCACACTGTACCAAGACGCCCGCAGACATATGCACATACACATGAAAAAACATGCACACATACAAATTCACAGAAGCCAAGCTTATTGTTTTCCAGAACGAAATTGAAACCAGCAGATTTCCCCTGCCGTCATGCCTAAAGTATTCCAAAATAGAGAGTCCAAATCCACAGCGAGATTATAGTGATCAAAAGACGCATTTTTCAAATGTGACAAAGACTGGTGAAGGATTTGTCTTTATTTTACAGTTCACTTATTCCACGTTGGAAGTCTGATCGTGTCTTGTTTTAGTTCTCCATTTTCCTACACCTAAAAGTGCATGTAAGTTTGAATAAGTTGATGAAGAATAAATAGAATTCCATGAATGAGAGAAATTGCTTTGTATGTGACAGATTTTGTCTTTTAATGAAATATGCAAAATGTGCAGTAGATACATTTTTTTTTTTATGCAGGGGACTACAAATATAGATCCCTCACCAGTATAGCAATATTTACAATATTCAGTATTTATAGCACATGCTTAAAATGTATGTAAAAAATATTTGGTAACACTTTTGATTAATGGTGATTATTCAGCATAATGTTTTTAACTGAAAAATCATCATAAATGTATCATTTCCATTTGCCTTAAGGATGGCATGCACTCAAACCGAATGAACTCTACAGATTTATGCAAAAGCTGATAATCTTGTTAGCTAGCATGATTTGAGAATGATACAAAGATCATCTTTCGCTTTGATAGAAGCAAGAACTGTCTTAATGAGTTTATTTTGTCAAAGTTGCTTAATTTAATAGTCACCTAAAAAATGGTCGTTCTTATTAATTTCACATTTTTAACAAAATCCTAAACAAAATCTGTTTGTTGTCAGGCTTACATTTTAGATTTTAAATGTTGTCAGACTTTTGGACCCCACTGTCCATATAAACAGTGTTTTTGCTTTGATATGATTCGTAGAGGGATGTACTGAATTTGATGATGAATACTGCATTCTTGTCTGATTATATTTTAACTTTTTTTTAAAAAGAGCAATTATCCTGCTGCACAAGCCTTTTTTTCTGACCAAGATTGGTGGGACAGTAGACCCTGTTCTCAAAATACACACACACAATGACTCACGCTTCTTTCAAATGGAAGGAAAGGAAAGAGGAGACGTGGCGAGACGGTGTTCCTCTGACAGTGGAGCTGAAATCAGTGATCGACCTGTCACTTCTTGTCTGATTGCCATCTCCCTGAAAGAAGGTCAGGCATATACGCCTAAAGTGCCTCTTAACCACATTTTATGAAGCCAGAAAATGTAATCCAATAACCGTTTGACTCGTGATTGCTTTACGCTCGGCGGCTGGGAACGATACTACTCTTAAAAGCAGCTTAGGTAAAAAAGAGAAAGAAAAGAGAACAAAGGCAAACTCCAGGTCCTTATCTAATTTCAGGAAGAGCAGTTACAGTGCGACTGCAGTGGCCAAGAACCAGCCGAAGAAAACAAAATGCTCATAATTCATTTTCTCTTCCTGGCTAATATATACTTCAAATGCGGTCTGGCTCATAACAATGTAGCTGCACTTATTGTCCGTGACAAGGCAGAGAAGAGGCTTTTCAGGACAGCAATCTTTAACACTGCCCTCTTCCTCTGTTCAAGCTCACGGAGACAAATAACATGGCACAAAAACTAATTAGCGAGCAGGAACTAGTTAAGAGAATGGCCTTTGTGAGTGGAAGCCGGGAGCCCGAGGCTTGATTTAAATATAGGGCCAGAGTCAGTGACTGAGTGTGCCTGGGAGATCCTGCCCCCTCAAGGCACACCACTCGCTGACCTTTGACCCTCATTAGGCAGAGGGCATTCCTGGTGGGATGAGGCCCTCAGTGGTGTACAAGGGCGTAAGAGGAATCGGGCCGACCGCGTCAGACATGCCCCGCACCAGAACACGACCCGTCGTTACTCGCAGTGCTTACCCTACGAGAAAAAGAGAGACAGAAAGTGGATATTGAGATACCACAGATCAAGGACAATGTCATCTATTACTGCTCCGCACAGAGCTCATGTCAAAACCACCGCAATTACTCGCTCCATATACCCACATAAATATGTTTTCCATTTTTTTATTATTTTTTTTTTTTATGAAAGTCTGCCATCTGGTTTCAGTCTATTGCAGTTAATGGAAATGATCTTACGTGAAAAAATAATACGCTTTCCAAATATGTAATCTAATCCATATGAAAAAACCCTCAGAGTTGCAGAGCAAATGACAAGAGAAAGTAGATATAATTATGGTGTGCAGAGAGTCTTTAAAACACCAACAACTAGCCGCATTTAGACTGTTCACATGCAATGCAGTTTGAAATATGGCTTTGAGATAAAAATAAAAATCTACTTTTTTAATGGCAAAAGCTGTTATAGGATGCAGCATTAACCCTACAAACCCTGACGTGATATTATATTCCGAAAATAGCCTGAGCTTATTGAGCCTTTAAACAACATTATTTTTTATTTTTTTTTCATATTTGGTAAATCAGACTTATATGCCTCATATGATTTAGGATTAGGAATAAAAGATCTCATACTCAGCAACAAAACAAAAAAAAACAAGATAGATTGTTTTGTACAATTTGATACAGATGTTATTTATATGGTCAAAAATTATTTCATATTTTATTTATTTCATATTTCATAAAAAAAATTATGAATAATCAACTAAACCTATAAATTGCTTCATTCAAGAAGCAATGTTTATCTATCCGTGTTTATCTATAAATATTATTAACAATATAACAATTATTTGTATTACTTTATTAAAATCCATAAAGATTTCACAACAAAAAGATACCCTGAGCTGAAGGTGGATATTTTTAGAATAATATTAAAACATATTTTACTAGCTAAAAATCTACTTATAATCAGTAGATTGTTTACAACAGGTTTTTCAGCAAAGTTTTAATCATCTTGAAAGTTGAGAGATCTTATACATTTGCATATCATAAATGATACGGGACACTGTAAAAAAATATTGTTGGTTTAACTTAAAAAAGTAAGTAACCTGGTTGCCTTAAAATTTTGAGTTTAAAGGTGCACTATGCAACTTTCCGTCCACTGGAGGGCGCCTATTCAAAACAAATGCATAGTTTGATGACGCAAAGTTTGAACGCAGCATCTTGGGACATGTGGTCTTCACGTCACAGCCGGTGGAAAATAGGACTCTGGCAGAAATCACGTTCATGCATGCGGTTATTAACGTTACTGTAGTGTAAAGCAGAGCAGGACCGAGTGTTGTGGAGCTGAGCACAGCTGCTGGAGCGATTGTTAAACAAATACCCGCCTTGTGAATACCGGGACTTTTATTATGACGGGACGGGACACATTTGCCGGGCACCTGCACTGATCCGCTCTTCCGGTTATGATTATGAGGTAATGCAGCTCTGTTTGTCATATTAGATATATTTAAGTATGTAGAAAACAATGTTATGACGTTACTCCATGCGTTCACTTGTTCACACTGCTGAGAGTAAAGCGCTCCTGCCAAATAAAACCCGAAACCAAGAGTAGGGCAGATATAACACAATTGGCAGGCGACTTCCTCAAGCGTTATGCTGAAACGTCCCGGTCCTTAGTTAAAATAGCAATTTTCTGACAATTTACAAATAGTTGGAAACATTTGGGATATTGTAGGTACTCAACTGAGCAAAATATATAACACCAACCTAGTGGTTGGATATTTTACTGCAAAAATACTACATAGTGCCCCTGAAATAAACATTTGAGTTGATACAATGAATGAAATTGGCTTAATAAATAGAAACTCAAAATATTATTGTATCACTGAACCACATAAACAATGTAATAAATTATGAAAACAGCACAATTTGGCATGTTTCACTGTGTCATCACAAATAAAACACACACAATTACCCGATATGCTTACAAAATATTTTAATAATATGGAATAAAGGTTTGTTGATTTTTTTAAAAATGTTCATTGTATTAACTCAAATTTTTAGCTTCAATGAACTCAAAATTTTATTTTAAGGCAACCAGGTAACTTATTTTTGTAATAATATTTTACTGTGTAGGCTTTATAGGGTTCAGGCAATGTCAGAATTAAATATTTAAATATGAAAAATAAGTATTAAGCAAACTATTATTGTTCTAAAGCATTATATAAATCAATTTGAGATACACGTGGAAAGATTTATGAGGCATTATAGGATTTTTTGTTATAAATGGACGTTGCCGATTTTTGTTCGATTTATTGTCTAATTCAATAAGGTTGATGTGTAACATTGCTATTTAAGGACTTGCCTGTTTCTTGGTGTGTGTTTGCGACATATGAGTGCAGTTAAGTGGGTTCTCTGTGTGTGAAAGTAATTTTAAGTGGTTGAGTTTAGATACCATTTCTCTCTTGCTCTCCCTCTCTCTCTCATGGTTTGATAATTCCCATCATTGCAAACAGACATGCATTTCCATTCATTAGCCAAACACTCTTAGCAATCAGGCCATAGCGCCAGGGGCACCAGGCCTCTTGTAAAATCACATCGCTTAATAGCACTGTTCTATAATTATATGCCATTAACATCTATCAAAATGAGCTCCCACATGTCATGAATATAAGCTCTGGATTTAGAAACTGTGTTCCCCCGCTCTCCACGTATTTCCATTACAGAGAGCAACATCCATTGGGATAAAATAGGCTAATTGCTAATGTGTAATATTTGTACGATGGGCTCCTTAATTATTTAGATAATTAATTCTAGTTGTACCCCATTTTATCAACCAAGCACTCTTAATTATCATATATGGAATAGCTGAGCTATATCAGATGCGTGATACATGACATGTTGATTATGAAAAGTGGCCGTTCACCGTAGAGAACATCTGTTGTTCCATTAGTGCCATATCTTTTTTAAATAAACATATTTAATAGCCAGTAAAGGATTACAAAATCTATTTTACACACAGTAAAAACAATTAAAAATAAATAAATAAATAAATAAAAACACGGTTGTACTTAAAAGGGATAGATCTCCCCAAAATGTACGTTTTGTCAGAAAATGTACATTTTGTCATCATTTATTTTTTATTTTTTATACAATGGAAGTCAATGGTAACCAAAACTTATCTTATTCTGTGTTCTGCATTAAAAAGAAAGTGGAATGACATGAAGGTGAGTAAATGATGACAGAACTATCCCTTCAGAAATACTATTTAAAGCTGCAGTCCATACGTTTGTTCGGTAAAACATGATCCAAAATCAATTTCTTAGCAAGTACATAACCAACCAGAAACTATCTCCTTACCATAACCAGATTCACAACGGTATGCTTGTGATTATGTGTGATTTTGAGTGGTACTAGTAGCTTTCTGTGGGAAAATCAACCATTCCTATTTGCGTCATTATGTCTGTAAAGGTATAAAGGTGGCCTGGCTAGTATGCCATGTGTCATGTGAGGATGCTGCAGGTGGAGGATCATTTACAGGCTTTTCACCACAGCTGGAATAATTAAATCTATTATTTTGATAGCGGATTGAAATGTCCAAACAACAATCATCAGTGACAACTGAAGATTCACCCGTAGTCATAAGATTAGACTTTACAGAAATGGAAATCTACAGGTAACACACACTAAATACACAGTCACACAATGCGGATGTTGTTAAGATTACCAATTTGAGAACAAAGTATAACAGTAATAATAATTTGCATGGTTAAATGCGACATGAGCAAGCAATCGTTAGATTTAAATCACCGTTTGTAGCTCGATTTATTGTAATGCTTTTTTCAATTGATTTTTTCTCAGTTGGTCAGAACAAAAGTTTTCGCAGTACAGTATCCACACCGGTGCTGTGACTGAATGACAGACACACATACTCCTCAAAACATTAAACGAATTTATGCTGAGGAGCTGCGACGATGCACAACCCACGTAAAGATAATCATTCCACAAATAACAGGTTGTAATTACAGGTTTCAAACAGAGATGGCGACAAAGAGGAAAAACTTACAGACTGCAGCTTTAAAATGACTGAATCGACCTGACTACATTAGTTTAAACATAAAAACAAGCTCATACTTTATTCTTTTTTGAAAATTTCTGAAACTTTATATATTAGATTCAGCTTTATTGTCATTGTGTTACAGTGCAAAGCCAATGAAATACACTTGGCATTCAGTTAGCAAGTGAAATCATGAATAAATTATGGTAAAGTACTATTTGGCAATCAGCTTTGGATGAAAACATCTGTTTAATTATTTAATGTAAATGAGTACTGCATTGTAATGTAGTGCACAAGTTGTAATGTAATAAACATCTTAATTATTTTGCATTTTTGTAGGGTCTGGGACGAGAGGAGAGACTGAGGTGTAGCATTTGCAATGCTGAGGTAAGTGAATGTGTGTTTGTTATTTTAGTACTATTTATAGCCTACACTATTATAGTATTTGTTCATATTTTGAATTAACTTCTAATTCATAATAGCTATTATAAATATAGGTTTCATTAGAATTGTAGTAATGTGCTTTAGTCATGTTTTTTTAATTTTTTAATTTAGCTTTAATTTATATTAATTTCTGTTTTAGCCATTTTAGTACTTCAACTAATTGTACTTCAGATTTGCATTGAACCCTTTAAGTGTTTCAGCCAATGTTTGTGCTTCAGCTTTATTTAAATGAAAACTAAAACAATTTCAATAATTATTAGCTGTTTGCAGTTTCTTTACCATATCCAACTTTGTAAGTGCACAACATGTTCAAAATGAAGGAAACATTGTATGTTTGCAGCTCGACCTTGCAGGTCTTTGTTACGGCCCCATAGTACTCACTGTTATGGGAAGCTTAAAATGCAGATTTGTTTGCTATTTGTTTACCTTGTATGGCGATATTGATAGTGAAAGGACAGCAGCTGCACTGTTCCTACTCAGTGCCGGGTTTCATACCTCATTACTGAAAAACAGTTCTGACGGAGAACAAACTCTACACTATAAACTCCTAAACCTCTAGTGTATGTCTATGATTGTGTAAGTGTGTGTGCATGTGTAATAGGTTGATGCCCTCTTGCAGCAGATAGTATTTAACTCATTAGAAGAACATCAGCTCCTGGAACAGATAGAAGCCCAAAGGATCCAGAACACAAATACTACTAATGAGCAATCATCTCCCTCTCACTCTCTCCCTCTCTCGCTCTCTCTCACTCTCTCTCTCTCCCCATGTCATTGGTTTGGTCGATGAATATAAAAGTCTGTTTTCATTACATTAATAATATGCCAAGACACCCACTGTGGGAAAAATAAACGGTCATAATATTTGGCATGGGAGACGGACAACATAATATCCAAATCCATATTCAGTCTGCAAGCTCAAATTTAGCACGCTTTCTCCCCGATGTGTTCCCAATGCTAATTCCGCGTGGCCATCTTGCCCGGCGCGGCGGGAGCTCATTTGTGTGAAATGGTGGATGTTGATGTGGCATCACACAGAGGGTCAGTTCTCCACTTAGACGTGCGGTTCAACCGCCCTCCTGCGTTTAGGTGTTTGCTGTGTATTCATACAAACGCTACATCTCAACTTTACATATGGCCGTGCAGAGAATAAACAGTCTGATTTGTCTTTTCTTTTGTGGAACTATCTTTTTGTAAACTAATTTTGACTCCAATTTCTTGGATTTATCAGCCTTTAAAAGGCTAGCATTTGAAACCATGGTCTTAGTATAAAATCCGTTCTGTTTAAAGTGCTGTTTAGGCTGTTTTAGTGCTTTTTTTCCACTTCTAAGCAACCCACTCTCAAGGTTAACTGGCTACACCAATCCCTTCCCTTTTTCAGGCCTGTATCATTTCATATTCCTCCATCTCCAATCTCTTTTCTGTCTTTTAGACTTGTATATAGCTATGAGGAAACCACATTAAGATAACCTTAGGATGACTTGTGAGTTTATGCTACTAATATGACCTATTGTCCTGTAAGATAAGGAGAATTATATAAAAATCCCAAACAGTTTCCAAAATACCTGCCCCCAGTATGAATGAATGAATTACATATAAAAAGTAAATTCCAAATAATGCTGATTTTTAATGCAATGTGGTGTTAGGGAGAGAAAGGGATAATCTTATGTCAGAATTGTGAGGAAAAACCATAAGGATAAAATAAAATATTATGTTTCTGTTTTATTTCATAGGTTGACCAATTGTCCTGTTTTCTCCGAAAATAGACATTTTGGTTATAGATGGTATTTTGTAATATGACAATTTTCTATCCATACAAAGGGGGCGTAAATGTATTGAAAATAATAAGGCATCTTTGAATAAACTTTGAGTGTCATTTGAGTATATCATTGCTTGGCCGAGTGTCCAGGTTTTCAGTAATCAAAATATGGTCACCCTAATATTTGATTATTTTCAGTGTGGATAATGAATAATGGCAGGTATTGTTGTCTCAAGAATAAGTGGTATTCTGATTGAGTCACTGTGTCTAATCTGACTAAACTGTATAGCATACATTCAAATTGATTATTCCCATATTCCCTGGCAGGATATATCAGCTGCCATGTTTTAGTATTGAGGGCATCATCTGATTATCAAGATTTTACTGTTAAACCTCTTTATCGGTTTGTGATTTTGCAGCATTAAAGGATGAGTGCATTAAAATTTATTTTTTTGTGCTTTTTATATTGGACCCAATAGGACAACATGATCCATCCAAATAGTCCATTCTATCCCATTTCCCAGAACAGATGTAAATGTAGATTCCTGGCCAGTACATGTAGCCTGAGTGATCATAGACTCAAGCTCTCTCCCTGGCCTTTTCTTATTTTTGTCTAGTTTTGCGCCTTGCAGCACCAAGTGGCCTCTGCAAACCTTCATAATGGCTTCCAGACTCTCCCACCTGACCATGGTAATGCAACCCAATACCGTTTAAATGGGAGTCATTTTCAGCTTTTGTTACCACAGTGAGCCTCGGGGCAACCAAGGGAAGCTGAGGACGCTGAGCAAAACAATTTAGAGGGAAGTGTAGCAGTGCTTCTGTCTCTCTTGAGTGAGCACAGCTCCAGCTCGCCAATCCATGCCAGCCCATTTAAAATCCTGTTAAACTGCAACTTATCCCTACGATTCCTTACCTACCATGCAACAACACACCTTACCAACAAGCTCTTATGGATATGTCACCCTGTGTACTCGTCTACAGAGTTGCTCTTGTTTTATGGTGCGTGAAAACTGAATACATGAACATACTCATGCAAAACGTTCTATAGCAGATAAACTCAGAGAAAATTTTCTGCATCTTTACATTTTCTATAAAGGAATGATTCAGCCCCACATAAAAAACTCAACTGTCCCAAACTCATTTTGATGTTCGTTTTTATGCAGAACACGAAACAATTTGTTTTGAAAAATGTTTCGCTGTTTATCTGCATCCTAAAAAAGAGTCAATGGGACCCAAAACTTTCAATTTTGAAAAATAATATAGAAAGTTGCATGAAATTATTATTATAATAAACTGATCAAAAGTGATTCCTTTATTCACTTTAAAATCAAATTAAAACATTCATAAATGCATACAAAGACTACACCAGATATTGCATAAAACTTAAAATGTCAAACTTGCACGTTGTATGACCAAGCGTCATGATGTTTGAGGTTTGTGTGACCATATTTTATGTAGTCTGTTCATGTGTGCATTAAAGGGTTAGTTCACCCACAAATGAAATTGATGTTATTAATGACTCACCGTAATGTCGGATTGCCAATGTCACATGATTTGGCAGTTTGGCAGTTTGGCACTTGATCCAAACTGCTGAAATCACGCGATCAATTCACTGATTCATGGCCGTTTGAATCTTTATTTGAGGTTTGAAAACAAACATGGAAGAGAAGACAATGCAGAATAAAGTTGTAGTTTTTGTTATTTTCGGACCAAAAATGTATTTTCGATGCTTCAAGAGATCCTAACTAACTAACTGATGTCACATATGGACTACTTTGATGATGTTTTTATTCCCTTTCTGGACATGGGCAGTAATGTGTGCATAGACTTCATATGCTCTGGGACTAAAATATAAAATATCTTAAACTGTGTTCCGAGGATGAACGGAGGTCTTAGGGGTGTGGAACAACATTAGAGTGAGTCATTTAATGACATAAATTTCATTTATGGGTGAACTAACCCTTTAATTTCATGGCATGCTCCCTCTATTTTCTAGCTTAAAAAATGTGGGTCCCATTGACTTTCATAAAATGGACAAAAGCACTTATTTTGTGTTCCACCGAAATAAAGTGATATGAGTTTGGAACTATATGATAATGGTTATAAAGATATGTTTGTTAATACTTTCATGCCTTGTTCGTTCATTGACCAGAGGAGAACTGGTTCCCTGACTGAGCCTGGTTTCTCCCAAGGTTTTTTTTCCTTCATTCTGTCCAACTTACTCTTGTTGCCTCAAGAGCCCACCTCCAACACCAACTCCAACATGGTTCGAATCTTGCTTGGAGCGGGTTGAGTGGGGCTGGTTACTTTTGGTGCCGTGACCCGGATTGGAGTGAGTCTAGGGGGATGAGTGTAATCGACGTAGGCCATTAAGAGTGGTGTGTGTAAACCTGTCTAGCAACTGTGGTCTTTAGTGCCCTTGTTAGTGCTCCCACCTCCAACACCGTAGACCCTGGTTCGAATCCTGTTCTGTTTTTTTTTTTTTTTCAGAACTGCCTTTTAAGTTGAAAATAACTAATTTAATAATTGATGATCTTTAGAATGGAACTAAATTAACACTGACTTCATCTGAACAACAGGCAAAATGTGTCGTGTTCCTGTTATCACTGTAAAGCTGCTTTACTATTGTATAAAGCACTATATAAATAAAGGCGACTTGCCTCTTTTCCACATTGGGACAGGTTTGGTCACACATGACTTTTCATTGTTGTACTATACTTTTGGGGACATCAGGTTGCTGTTGTTGGGTAATTTACTCAAAAAAATAATTAATACTTGTTACTAATTACATCTTCAATAATTAGATTACAGTACAAATTACTCTCAAAAAAGTTTAATTAGTTATTACTAATTACTTACTAAATCCTTTATCAACCTTGACTAGTTAAGTTATTCAAGGCATGACATGAAACGACTCCAAATAAATGACATACAACTACATAAATTATTCTTAACTGACCAAAGCATTACACATGTGAGAAGGATACATAAAAAACATGCATTTTAAAGTTAGACTTTACATTTTGATGTTACTTCCACTATTGTATTGTTCTACAGAATATATTTAATTCCATCAGGAGTAACTGTAATTAAATTACAAAAAAATCCATTACTTTTTCTCGGGAAAAATAATTACAATACAGTAACTAATTACTAAGTCACTAGTTACTTCCAACCAACACTGGATACAATGTAGGCAAAACCTAACCCAGACACAAAAACACAAAATAATGCACTCAAAAATACATCCCTTATTTTGTGTCCAGTTTGGGGTAATGTCATCAAATATTAATAATGCCAGTCAGTGTGTGAAAAATCATGGTGGGCTGACATACAGTATATCTGTGACAGACAGTGCGACAGTGTCTGTGCAGAGGAGACAGCTTCCTTCTCACTCACTGATGGAGTTTCAGCGGCGCCTGCTCTCAGATCACTTAATGCATCAGTCTAATAACCTTTTAATGTCTGTATTATGGCGGTCATTTAATATTTGCTCTCGGAAAGATGCGCATGTAGATCAGCAATGACTGTAATGATGATAATGATAATCATATGCTCATAAGCCACTATCTTAAAGCATTGCATTACTGTGCTCACCGGTGGTTAAAATTAAGAGCTTTTAGCCATAATGGCTACAGAAAAATAACCGCTTGCATTTCTGCTAATGTAATTTCTTTATTCCATGCATGTGCAATTTCATTTCACAGCATTTTGTTGACACTGCTTTTTCTTATATATGTTTCCCCCCTTGTCTTATTCCATCTTAGCAAGTGGGTCTAAAATGTGGGCCATTTGCATGAGTTATGCTAATTTGTTAGGGCAACGAATGCATTAATTTCATTAGCAAATGGCCTCAAAGCAATAATTACCAGAGTAGGTGTGTCACAAGCAATCATGTTAAATTTTGCCAGTTAATTATTAAGATTTTGTTCGGAGAGACCTAGATTTGACATGAGTAGCCGAAGGAGAGACAGAGAGAGAGAGAGAGAGAGAGAGAGAGAGAGAGAGAGAGAGAGAGAGAGAGAGAGAGAGAGAGAGAAAAGGAGGAAAGAAAGTTAATGTTCTCCAGCAGCTAAGGTAAGGTGTATGTTGTTGTGTTGAAGGGAGAATGGAGTTGGCAGGAGGAAGAGTGGTGGGCTTGGGTTGGTTTGCATGTTGACAGCTTACATTCTGGACTAATTACCGCAAATAGCACTGGGCTATAGCTGGTACTCAGTGAATCCAGAGGGGTATAATTATAAGAGAAAGGAGGGCAGGGGCTACTGAAGCGATCTCTGCTCCCATTGATTGGAGTCCACTCGATGAGGAGGGGAAAAGTTTCTCCTTAATTGTCAGCCTTGCACTTTGGCCAATGAAGACTGAGGAAAATATTTTTGAGATTTTTGAGTTCCTAGATAAACAGCAGTGTTTTTTTTTGTCGTGTTTATCAGTCTCGTTTTGCAGTAAAAATATGAAAAAGTCTTAAAATTTGACACATTATATTGCAATAATAATAATAATAATAATAATAATAATAATAATAATAATAATAATAATAATAATAATAATAATAATTAACTAGAAATAATAAGTGTGTATATAAAAGTCTAAATAGGAAAAAAGTCACATTGTGATATTAAAAAGTCAAGATAGAACCTTGACAAATAGTCACCTCTTTGTGTAAATATATATATATATATATATATATATATATATATATATATATATATATATATATATATATACACATATACATGCCACAGTTACTAATCTGATTACTGATTACTCCTTTAAAAGTAACTTAGTTACTTTACAGATTATTTGATTTTAAACGTAACTAAGTAGGATTACAGGTTACTTGGGAAAGCTTCATTATTTTGCTTAAGATATCATCGCTGCCCAATGAAACTCATGGAACTGCGTATTTCAAAAGCAGTTGAATGTAGAATTTTAAGCGTTTATTTGCGCATCTTCTCAGTTAATAACGGCTCTGTGTAGTATCAGCTGCTCTATGTAAAATCACAAATCTGAGGGAATTTACCGCTGATTAGAGAACCAGTTTTACTGACGAGATGTGCATTAACGATCGGCCGAACGTGATCGGAGCAGCCCTACACTTCAGGCCTAATGCATAAAATGTAGACTTAATTGTTTGGCTGACTCTATTCTATTTTTCTATACACCTTCCTCCTCATTGTTGACCCTCGCAATCGCCTCAATAACAGCCCTATCATAGTTAACATTCATCAATTCACACAGCTCCTTTACAGAGACAGACATACTGAAGGAAGGGAGAAAAATAGATTAGAAAAAATAAAGCGCTTTGCCCAGTTAACATTGTTTCACTTCACTTCAGAAATCCGTGCGTTAACATTTTCACAATACAATGAAACTTCACATGACCGGCGAGATGCTTCCACAGGGTGGGAGATACGCGCCGTGATTGACAGCTTTGACACCAAATGGATATAGCCTACATGAAAATCAGATGAGATGTTTTCACAACTTTTCATTGGTCATTTAGATATTTAGATAGACATTTAGATATGTGAAGCGTACAGTATACGGAAATTAACCTGGACATCCAATCCGTAGAAAAATCTACAAATCGCCAAAATGGACATACGTGGTTTTCATCAGACAGCGAGAATATATTCTCTGTAGTCTTGATTTTATAACCATTTTTCTAGTTTAAATGACGTTTAGGTTTAATTGATTGATTGATTGATTACTCACACATACTGATAAAGAAAGTCTTTTCTAGTGTTCTTGTATTATTTTATACATCAAAAGACAATGAAGTCACTTATCAAGTGTCAGCTGTTCGAGCATCATTTTGTAACTTTATAATATTCACTGTCAGCTTGATCTCACGCTTTTGATGTTCCTCAGGACTGTGTATTTATCATCTTGGCGGCTGTCTTTGAATAAGAGGTTGGCACCTACACTCATCCTCTTCCACTCAAGGCATAAATCTCCAGGTCTTCCTCTAAAACTCTTTTTAGGGTTAATTCCTCTAGTTCTTATCCACTGACACCCTTTAAAACTTTTCCCTCCCTCTGTCTCTCAAGTGTCTCCTTAAAAGTGAGCATGCTTTTTTTCTCGTCTATCCACCACTTTTGGGAAGAAAAAAAAATGTTAATCATTACTTGAATTCAGATGAAAAGGAGCTTATCCCGTGAGATGGATGAGACCAGTAGCTGCTTTCCTCGTCATTTAGCTAAAAGCAGTATGTGATGTTTGCACAATGATTCTGTCCAATGCATCCGTACACTTCTTTTTCTTTGCTGGTCTTTGTAGACCAATATGATGTAAAACGAGTGGATATTTCATGCGATGAACTTCAGACATTATAGGAGGACTTCTTGCTACTACTGTCTGTTTTTGTGAATTAGCAGTGTTCTAATAATTAGTGAACTGCCTTTAGCGTTCCAGCCATCATGGTACCTCATATGCAGTGCCGGCGCCACGAGGGGGCCCAAGGGGGTCTGGCCCGACCACCTTGGTCACTGTGCACCCCTCACCTTTGGTCACCCCACTTAGCCCTGAGCTAGGCAGGCTACTGCCCTGGGAAGATGTCCCACTTAGAATTATAGGTTACGAGATGGCGAGTGGATGGGTGTAGGCTGTCAAATACATGAAAACGTATTGTTTTCATTTCAGTTTTTTTTTTTTTTTTTTTTTTTTCAGTCAGGTTCAAGAGCATATATATATATAAGAACGGAATAGCGCTTTATAGATCTAATGAGAGTTAATAGCTAATAGGCTAATCTTTGAAAATAATAAAAATTGCAGCAATTTACAGACAGATGCAGTTTTATTTTTTAATGTTAACCATCAACGCAGAAGTGCGGGCGGCATGATTGTAGTCTCAGATAACAATTCTACAATTAGAGCTTTCCTAGAGATTTTCTAATTTGTTTGAAAAAATAATAAAAATAAATACATATTAATAAACTGCATAAATGCATTTGTTGTACTATTGAATGATGTATTCATTACATTATAACCTAAATGATTAGGTTGCCTATAAGCATCATGGTTATGATTTTCTTTTTGTCATGTACAATTAAAACAAAACTAAAAAACATGCTTGTGTATTTATGACATCAATTACTGGTTCATTTATTCAGTAATGTAAAAATATTCGTTTTAGAATCAGGTAGGCTAACAGTGCTTCCGGTGCTTCCGGTGCTTCCAGTAGGCTATATTACAGAGCTGTCAACAAAGAAAAATCAGAATGCATGCCTTCGGTTAAAGAACACCAACTACATTTTATTAAATTGTATATACATTAATGTATAAGTTTTATGTTTTCTTCCCCCCCCCCCCCCTTTTATTCGTTGCACCTGTTTCGGAATATTGCTTCACTAGACTATTTAGATCAATTAATAGGTCTATTCAGAAACTAGTGTGGTTATTTATTTATTTTTTTATCTTTTTTTTTCTGTTGATTGAATTCAAATTTCAATTTGGTATTCAATTTTAGATACAGTTTTGTATGGTTGAGAAATCAAAAGAGAACTAAAGTGCAAGAAGAAAGCAAAAGAATGTCATTTTTTTCCATTTAAGTGTACTGCGCTGGCTAATTAAGCAGTCTGATGCAATTTGTATCGCTAAGACCTTCTGTCGGTATGATGCAGTCTGACTGGAGAAGGTCATGAGGTTGCTGGTGGAATTCGAGCCTAATGAAGCTACTGGACTGAATGAATAAGTTGGGATAGTTGATTTACTTTGCATCAGCACTGCAGCCAACCATTGTTCCCGATTGCAGTGTGCTTGGGATTTGCTAGTTTAACTCCTCTTATTTAACCCCTGTGCCCCTCTTCCTCCATCTCTCCACTCCTCCCCACCTCAGGCTGAACTCATTTGGGTTCCTGCATGGGAAGGTCCTGGGGCGGATTCAATCAGCCACAGCCTTAATTGGCTCTCAGGCATTCAAATTGAAACCGATGGAGAACTAATAACAATTGTACTACTGGTTTGTAGCTGTAGAGGCCGAGGGAAAATTAGTTGCGGTGCCAGAGCGTTGCACTTTTTAATTGCAGGCAGGATTTTGGTGAGTTTGGTTGAGAGAACCATTAAACACACACACGCACATGCACACACCCCAAGGGCTCTTCTTTGTTTCCGCGACCTCAGAGTGATTTTGTAACATGGCTGTGTCTCTGACTGGAATTTCTAGTGGCCATTTGTCTTTGTGTGTGTGTGTGTGTGTGTGGGGGGGGGGGGGGGGGGGTGTTTTTGTGACATATGAGGACACAAATGTGTAATGACATGGGTATGACATGGGTATTACAAGGAGAGTGTGAAATATGAGGACATTGGCCATGTCCCCACTTTTCAAAATGCTTATAAATCATACAGGAATACTTTTTTGAGAAAGTTAAAATGCAGAATGTTTCCTGTGATGGGTAGGTTTAGGGGCAGGGGCAGTGTACGAGGATAGAAAATACGGTTTGTACAGTATAAAAACCATTATGCCTATGAAATGTCCCCAAATGTTTCAAAAACAAACGTGTGTGTGTGTGTGTGTGTGTGTGTGTGTGTGTGTGTGTGTGTGTGTGTGTGTGTGTGTGTGTGTGTGTGTGTGTGTGTGTGTGTGTGTGTGTGTGTGTGTGTGTGTGTGCGTGCGTGCATGCGTGCTGCCCTCCGGTCCATTCCACCATGTCATCACCTTCCACCTTTCAGTCATGTAGACAAATGAAAACACACACTCATGAACACACACAGGTGTTCGGTGGGGCCTTCTCTCATTTTTAACAGACAGTTCAGGCATGTCCGCACTTTGAGCTGCTGCTAATGTTTACTGAAAAGCAGTTCAGCGAAAAGACCTGAGTTCACCGCGGCCATTATGGCACTGCGTGTTTTGACAACTGCGGATGAAAGGGTGGTGTAGGCATGATGGTGAGAGGAAGACGAGGCCTTCACAAGCAAAGCACTCTTACTAAATGCTGGGGGTGACCTCTTGATCTGTCTAGAAAGCTGCAGAGCAGATGGCAAAACTCACAGCATGCTTCTCAAGCCAACATTTGAGTTTGTACAAATAGTACTGAAAATATTATTTAAAATGTAACGTTTACTTCTCAAATGACACAACATTTCAGTATATGTTGTACTGTATCATTATTAATCCCAATAGCAATAACAAAAAAATACACACAATAATTACACATCTTTTACAAAGATACAGTACCATGTAACACTGATGTTGTCAAATGTTAATAAAATGGTAATATGATGGTACTAAAAAATTCATATATTCACGCAACGACCATGGTAATCACTGAGAAAAAGAAGTGCGTTTAATCATGTTGAATGTGGACTTGTAGTATACATCATATTTGAAAGTAAATTTAAAAGACTATATGAACAGTAACACTTTACAATAAGTTTTCATTTTTACAATTAGATAACATGAACTAAGAATGTGCAAACGTCTACAGCATTTAATATTGATAATTTGAACATTTACTAATGCATTTTTTAAATTAGAAGTTGTATTCATTATTAACATTAGTTAATGCATTGTGAAATAACATGAACAAATGTATTTCTATTAACACTAGCAAAGAATAATAAATGCTGTAAAAATAATTTTTTCACTGTTAGTTACAAAAAAAAAACGTACTTGCAGATAATACAATATTAATGAAATAAAAGACTACTTAAGTGGATTTAAAGAGAGTAAACTTTCACAATGTTTCACAATGTAAATATAAATAAATATATAATATAATATAATATAATATAATATAATATAATATAATATAATATAATATAATATAATATAATTTAAAAAAATATAAATAATATATATAAATAATATATATAAATAATATATATATATATATATATATATATATATATATATATATATATATATATATATATATATATAATTATATATATATATATATATATATATATATATATATATATATATATATATATATATATATATATATATATATATATATATATATATATATATATATATATATATATATATATAATTATATATATAATTTATATTTACATTATGAAATTATTTATATATATATATATATATATATATATATATATATATATATATATATATATATATATATATATATATATATATATATATATATATATATATATATATATATATATACAACTTGAGATATGGCAAAAATGTTCATGACTTAAAGAAAAATTACAAAAATGTACAGTATGTACGTGTTTATCCAGAGCAATAGTAATACAATTATACTGTAAGTTCACATTATTAATATAGTAATATAAACCTGATTTAAGAGATCTTTTTTCAGTGATTTTATATTTTAAAATTGTTATCTGTGCATTTGGCAAACAACAAAACAACATTAATGTAGTTGGATTTTATCCTGTTTGTCCCACACAAAGAGTGTGCACAAGTTCAAGTTTAATATCTCTCTTCTTAATTCTCTCTCAGCAGGAGTCTGTGCCCTTTATAGCCCTAACCATACCTGACAGATCAGAGGCAGGTGTGTGTGTGTATGTGTGTGGGTAGGTAGGTATTTTCATGCAAGTTGTGTGTACTTATGTGTCTAGCCAGCGTCTATCACTACAGTGTTGTTGGTGCATTGTGGCAGTCTCATTCCTTATTACACACAAAACACAGATCCAAGTGTAATAATAACAATCATCAGGGTTTAAAATAGGGATAATAAAAAATAAAATAAAATAAAATACTAGGGCTTGAGAAAGAGCCTTGTTAAGCAATAGGTAAAAAAAAAAAAAAAAACTTCTATACAGCTGGCCTTTAGAGAAGTATCCGTCTTTAATCTAACTAACATTGTTTTCACATCATCATTACAATAAGAAATTCAGTTGATGGCCTTTGTGCTTTTTTGTGCTTTGGTACTTGTCCTTCTTTGCTTGTTTTGAACAAACCAACATCTTCTAAAAATACATAACAGCGCAAACCACAAAATTAGTTCAGTCATAAAAACAGGGGTTTAATGTCCTTCATGGTCACAGCTGTGTGGGGCTCTGCAAATAAACGCTCTGCTTGTTGAAATATAGACCATGTACTGTAATTGGTAAGCATTCACATGTGCTAAGAGAGGACATTGACTATGCCTAGAAGCCACGGCTGTGGTGTTTGGGTGGAGATTGCTAGTCCACGGGCCCATTACTGTTGCTTTCTGCTCAGCCCATCTGTGTTTCTGAGAGTCCTGAAACAGGCTTTGGTCAACTTTGAACTGTTTCAAAATGTAATTTATTCCCGTAATGGCAAAATTACATGTTCAGCTCCAGTCCTCAGTGTTACATGATCCTTAAGAAATCATTCTAATATGCTGTTTTAGTGCTCAATAAATATTTCTATTTTATGTTGTTTATTATCAGTGCAGCATTTATTTGAAATAGATTTTTTTGGAACTTTAGAAATTATTTTTGACTCACTTGTTTCAATTAAATTTTCCCTTGCTGAATGAAACAATTAAACAAACATATATTAGCCTACTGTCTTATGTCTGATATTATGTGTTTGGAAGGTGTTTATTTCCAAAGCAGTTTAAAACTAGCTGTGTTTCTTGGAAGTCAAAACCATAATCTTGGCATAACTAACACTATGTGTTAACAGCTGAGCTACAGGAAAGTTGTACATTAGAAATTTGAGTTCACTTTCAGTCAGTACACTACGAGTTACGTCAGTAACTGACGTAACGTCTCCGTTCCCTTTCAGTCAGTACACTACAAGATAGGTCAGTTACTGTTCGAACAACCTGGTCTCACATGTTTCCGAGAAATCAACACGGACCCTTAACTCAAAAATCTGTGGTATTTTCAAGGAATCGCCGAAAATTCTGTGATGGGTTCACAGAAGTGATGCCTATGTAAGTCAATGACAGTCAGCATCCGTGGTCTACACACGGATTCCCAACACACATTTATTTGCATTTGTAAAAGTACACATGATTTTATGAATATTTATAGCCTACTTTTATATTTCGGAGCAACTAACTCCACTCCTACCCTAAACCTACCCACTCAACATTATAAAACACATAACAGGCAAATAAATGTACAGTCACAGTTATTTATTGCAAAAACGGACCAGAAACAGTAGAGAAGTATTAACTCATGTTGCATTCCAAGTCTTCTGAAGTCATACGATATCTTCATGAGAAGAACAGAGTTGATCTTAATGTTTTAATCTTTGAAATGATGACCGCGCTCCACACACGCACTCGTTCATATTTCTCATGATTCAAATGATACAGACGACAGCATGATGACGCGATCGGTCACGAGACACACGAGAGCCAATGCCATTTTACAATCAAAGCGGACGTAATGACGCAATTGGTCACGCGACACACGACAGCCAATGCTGTCAAACCTTACCTGATGTGTCTTACGGCAGCAATATTTAAAATGTATTAATATTCGCCGGATGGACTCAACGTTTCTGATCGTTTTTGGGGATTTTCTTCACACAAATCAATCGTTTGGCCTCTGAACACTTGGAATATTTGTGTTGTTTAAATTGTGCCTGTGTATCTGCCTGTTATATCCTGTTTTATTATATGGGTAGGTTTAGGGAAGGGATTGAGTTACTTGTTCAAAACGTGTTTAAATAAAGAGAAAAGAAAAGTAAATAAAATTATGGTGACTGAATCAAACTGACGAATATAAGTGGTTGGAACAGGGAATCCGTATGTGGACCACGGATGCTGCCTGTCATTGACTTACATAGGCATCACTTTCGTGAATCCATCATTTTTGAGTTAAGGGTCTGTGTTGATTTCACAGAAATCTGTGAGGTCAGGTTGGTTCGAATGAGCGAAACCCCCATTCCGTCAGTAACGGACATAATGTCTCCGTACCCTTCTTTTAGGGAATGAGGGTTACATACGTAACCGAGATGTTCCCTAAAGGGAATGGAGACTGGGGGTTCATTCGAACAGTAACTGATGTAACGTCTCCATTTCCTTCCTTTAGGGAACAAGGGTTACATATGTAACTGAAACATTCACTTCGAGTTACGCCAGTTACTGACGGAATAGTTGTTTTGCTCATTCCATCATTAACTGATGTAACATCTCCATTCCCTTCCTTCAGAGAATGAGGGTTAAATACGTAACAGAGATGTTTTGCAACATTCCTTTCTTCTTCTTGCTCTCACTGTTCCAGGCCTTATTGTGGTGAAGTGAAGATTACATTTTGCTACTGTGGTAACATGCCCCTTAATTAAAGGCAGAACTGATACATATGCAATGAGACTGCATATTACACTGGCAGATAAGAAGGAGTTTATTTGATAAACTACAAAGAAAGCATCCATTCACATCGAAACAGCCTAGGCTACATGATAAACGGCACTAAAAGTCTTATGAATTATTCTGAATTCGCAGCAATCAGGTTTTAAAGTGGCAGTAAATCCAGTCTAAATAGGTTCATTCATTATTCTCTCCGGTGTGGCCGGGATACTTAAAGAGTGTTATGTCTGGATTGTCCCACGCTCTGCTGTGTTCAAGCGGACGGTGTTCTGGCTTGACCTGATATACGGTGCGACTCGAATTACGGAGACGGAAATGTCGTCGTCATCTTGTTAGTATTCTGATGTAAGCCTGAGGCACGGGTGTCAGATGCTCTCAAAATTTACAGCTCAATTTGGAAACCACAGATACAGCTGAGCATGGCTTTGGGGTGACTTATAATGAAAATACCAATCCACATTAGCTCCACTTGCCACAAGCAAAATGTTAATATCAGAGCAGAAAATAAGTGAGAGAGGGAGATAGAGAGAGATTGAACAGAGACACATCAGAAAGAAAAGGAAGTTTGGTGTCCATGAAAGACTTCCAATGTTACCAGCAACTTTGAAGCTGGCTGAAGGTCTTCCCTGGTTGTTGGACAGATATTTGACACATTCATTGATTGGTGAATTATTGGTGGATTTTCAATGTCTGGCAACAGGCTTTAGCATTTGTGTCAAAATAAAATTGTGTTAAGATTTTTTTTTATATATATATATTATGAATGTGCAGGGTATGATCTGCTTCGTTAAGTTCACGTTCCAGGGGAAAGAGGCACAGTTTTGGGAGACAAGTTTTAACTTTAGGATCCCTCCATTTGGTTCATCCTTACTCTGCCTTCTGGCTCCAACTAAATTAAAGACTTTTTGTTCCATCCTGATTTTCCACTGGGCCTTTAATGTCATGCTTCTTTCAGAAGGATATTGCCAGTGATTCTTACAAATAATAAAGGGAAATGAATGTATTACTGTCTGAGCACAATGAAAACATATTTATCCTCAATCTCCATGTGAATTGCCCTAGCTCAAATAGTCTTCGATTGAATACCGCAAACATATTTGCATAAGCTTTGAATTTAGAGTCCTCCTCAGGCTCCCAGAATTGTCAAAGCCTCTCTCTCTCGCTCTCTATTGTCATCATTTGAGCGTGGTGAAGTGGTATTGCTGATGTATATGATTATCTTAACTAAGACCAACAAATGAACAGAAATTGTGAACAGGCACACCCCTTTTTCTCTTGCACTCTAATCTATCTTGCAAGTCAGTGATTTTAGGGGCTCACAGTACTTCAGTAACAGAAATAAAACTTATTTTGATATTTATTTTTTGGTCTATAACATGCAAATATATGCATTTTTACAGTAAGCTGTAAAAAGTGGATGTGCTATTAAAAAGCTTTTTCTGCCTGGCCTGACATTTCAAAAATTGGTTCCAGGTGAATTTAGTCATACTAAATACTATATTTGACTTGAATGATTCACATTAATGTAGATGTTATCATGCAAAATGCATTGTTTAGGTTGTGTGTATGAAAGACCGATGGTATTTGCCACACTTTTTCTCGAATGAGAAATGTTTTTTCTATTTTTTCTCTCTATTTTTTCAGAATGTTTTTTTGTGAGAATTAATTAATGTCCTCTTGTTACGTTGTGATTTAAGGAAAAGCCCTGCTATTTCAGGCTCCGGCCTCTGGCCTCCAGTTGTTAAAAATTAGAATACTATTTCAAAAGCTGGTATTAAGCATTATTTATTCATACCACATTTAAATTGTCTGTTCTGGTTGTGGTAAATCACATAAATAACAGTCTTTAAGGGTGAAGTCAGTTGTCCGACCACCAGTAGTGGAGCCAGGAGAGTTGGAGACCCAGGCGGAACCAAGTAGATACTGTAGACCCGGAAGTCTTTTCCCAGGTGGAGCCAAGGCAGAGCTGGAGACTTGAAGATCTACGGCAAATCTGCGTAGCAGAGTGAAGTTAACAGAAGAGAAGACAAGAGACAGAAGGAAGCTAGTGGAGGCAGGAGAGGGATGCTGGGTGGGACCATCACAGATGAAGGAGACTTGAAGCTGGGCAATACCAGTGGAGAAACAGGAGACTTGGAGCTAAGAGGTACCAGCAGATACACAGAAGACTTGGAGATAGGCAGGACCAGTGGCGACAGGAGACTTTGGAGAATTATTCATTTAAAATTGTGAAATAACATTACAGAGGTCACCCACTAGAATGGAAGATGCTGTCTGCTCATGCACATGGTAAGACATATTGTTAGACTCCGGCTCCTAGGCAATGTTATTTTCAGGCGTCAGCTCTGGCGCTGGCAGTGAGGCAGTCTCAGGCTCTGGTGGGCTCTGGCAGAATGTGATGGGTATGTTAGACAGCTGGCTGGGCTTTAAGTTAGGAGTGGGGCTGGTGAAGTCTTCCTCTGCCCAGACGGTCTTGTAGAGGTATCCTCATCTCACAATCACCCACTCAAGTTATTCTGCAAGCTCCCTCTAGTACCTTCCTAGGGCAAGCATGCTTTGGACCACTTTGTTGAGACTGGTGTAATAAAAGACGGAGAGTGAGCGGTCAGGGAAGTGTGTGAGACACGGCAGGTCTATGAAACCCCTTGTGTGGATTGCAGGAATGTCCATTTTTTTCCCGTTTCTTTTGGTTCGGTTCACAGCACAAACAGGTACAGAACTAAACCAAAACAGAACATGTAACTGAGGCCAGCTAGTACTTGCTGTGCAAGTAAACCTCACTCCTCTGATGTCAAGAGACGCTCTAGCGACTAATGCTAGGAGTTGCAGCCTTTAGCCTCATTATTAGAGTGTCCGACTCTCATGCCGGCGGACTCGGGTTCGAGTCCCACTTGCAGCGGGCGGTTCAAACCAGAAGGGTTACACATACGTGACCGTAAGCTTTCATAAACTTAATACACTACAGTCTCTGGGCTAACAGCATTCCAGAGACCAATAATTTAATGATTCTTAAAAGATAAATCACTGTTTGGCCATCTGGTAGCCTGACGTGGTTATACTCAATTCTAGTCAGAATATGAGTCTGAAACTGCTCCATTGGGCTGTGATTATGGGGCGTGTTACAACCGAACAAGGAAATACATCAACTTGATAGAGCTACAACCAATCAGAGCAACAAAGCGACGCATTGTCAAATGTCAACAGACAGAGCTCAACTGCACTATACGTTGCCAAGTCCGCGTTTTTTTCAGTGGGTTGACGCGACTATTATGTGATATATAGACTCATAAGTGCGAATTTTAGCAGGCAACCATGCCAAAATAACACACATTTTACCCCCCAAACGTCATTTTCCCCCGGAGAACCCCCCGAGAAGCTATTGTTTAGGGCTAGTAGTTGGCGGATTTTGTTGTAAAAACTTGGCAACCCTGTCTGCACGCGAGCTGAAATCAGGCTGGAATACACGATCTTTGCCGGTGTTGTAAAAACAATTATAATAATTTAATGATACACAGAGTACTTACCCAACATGATCATTTCTGAGAGAAATTGTGAAGGGGAATGTATATACAAACAAGCTCTCCGTTTAGGATTCGAACAAATATAATCCAAGCGCCTTTGATGACGTGCATGATTATGTTACTGTTGATCATCTGTCCGTCATCGTCTAAAGCCCGCCCTGATGATTTCATTGGTCCGAACAGTTTCTGTTCGGAGATAATTACTCCTCTATGGATTGATTCCAGACCGAACTGCCTGTCCTAAAAAATATGTGGGCGGGACTAAGTTCGACTGGCATCCAGGCTAGCCATCTGGTATTTCAGCATGGAGATATTATCTCCAATATAGAATACCATTATAATTGTTCTATACTTTTACAGCACCCGCAAGTGTATAGTAGTACAGGTGTTTTTGTTTTGTAAGTTTTTTTGCTCTTGGCATCTGATTGAGCAATTGCAACTGGAACGGGTGACACGTGCTGTCAGATTTAACAAGCGGATGGCCACATACCTCAAAGTTTTGGCTACAAAACACTTTTGAATTCTGTCACACTCAATGGGGAAAGTTGTTACAATAGACCTGCCGTTTATAGTTTTTTTTTTTTTAAATAAGAACAGCTGTTCCCATAAATTAAATAGAGCAGTTAAACAGTAAAACCATCATTTTAAGATTTTTTTTTTTTTTTTTTACAGATTTAAATTAATTAATTAAAATGTAAATGAACAAGGTAAAATATATATATATATATATATATATATATATATATATATATATATATATATATATATATATATATATATATATATATATATATATATATATATATATATATATATATATATATTTGTTATTAAACATTTGATAGCTTGCCCTGATCTGATCATTTACAGCCTCCATGTGTGGCCTAAATATCAATGGATGTTTCTTTGGTCACAGGAAGAGCTGTGTGGATAAGTCTTCATCAAAGTCTCAAATGCCCTCTTAATTATTTTTTTTTTTTCAATTAGACACCCATTTTATGTTGCAACGGTCCATTTAGTAGGTTTTATGCCAGCTGAGTATGGCCATGGAGTAATTACAAGGATTATTTACTTCTGTTAATTGAGGTCCCATCTTTAAATGGGTGGTAAAGGTTAATGTTCTTTTGATATATATTTTCTTTCAGTCTCCTCAGACAGATTTACAGCCAAAAGAGAAAAGGGATTCCTAGGGGTTTACAAGTCTGAAATGTTCCAAATCAGTTTAAATTCAAATTCAGAAAAGAAGTAACGTCGGTGGGTTTCAGCGGTGGGGTATATTTCAGGTTCCATTTCTAAGCCTGGCCCCTAAGATGGCCCACATTGATTTCCTTCACTTCTGCTCTTTGCTTGGTCTCAGTGCTTTCATTAAACCCTAATCCGTCTCATTTGCTATGCTTCCAGGAGACATGGAACTAAAAGAGGGAGGTGGATAATGAATTGAAAAGAAAATGTGAAGTTACATATGTTTTTTTTCCTCTGCTCTTTAAATGACCCTTGTCTCCACATCCATGGCGAGGCTGTTTTAATAGTCTTCCTAATAGGAATTTTAAATCACAAAACTGCTAACCTGCAGGTTAATAAAAATGGTAATTTGGTAATCTTGTATCTGATTTAATTGGATTTCAAGAACCTCTTTAAAATGTGTTTGCATTCTGGAAAATTTACATGTGCCGTGTTAAAAAGGAACTTGAATCTCCAGCTGTCAGGATAATGAATTAGGCCATTTCATCTCTATAATCTTCTGACAATCTCCCCTTGTACTTTCCTGTCACAGTTATCCATTAAAGCAATGCATTACCTTAATATTTGAAATGTTTTACATGGTTTTATAGCTTTGTAATGTAACGAGGGCCTCAAAAATACTGTGTTGTTTAGTCATAAATATAATGAGGCCTGACAGAACAGATGAAATAAAACTTGAGTTATGTCAAATATGACCTTTTGACCTTCTAATATTTCTTGGAGTTTGTATCTCTTTGATATTTTATTGTGTTATATGTAGTGGCCGGCCGATATACTTAGTCTAATCCGATATATCAGCCATTTCATTTGTTTTATTTCACTTTTTTAATAATCTTTTCTGTCATAAACAGGACTTTTATTTTGACAGCGCTGAGAAACAAGTGCAGATTCACCATAGCTTAATTAATTTACTGTCTTCTGTTGTAAAATTATGTATAGTAAAAGAAGGGCAGAGTCTAGAATACATGTTTAATATACTGCTACATTTCCGAAATTATTTATATTGTCTTTGAATACCTTTAATACCTTTGATGACCAATCTGTGTGATGTGGAGAAATCAGTTCAGCTGTCACAGGACATGTGCAAGCATTCACTGTGTATTGATATGTGATATTAGTGTTACCTGGGGTTTGTTCTTCATACCTTGCCTAATACATCTGAGATGAGCAGACAGACTACAGATCTTCTAATTGTGATTGATCTCTGGCTAATTTGGTTCTTCAAACTAATTTGTGGATTTTTGTGCGTGCTCCTGTGTTTTACAGGTTTAAACATAGGCTACTACATTTAAACAATGTTTTATTCAATTCATTAATTTATATTTACATATATAGCCTAGTTTAGATTTATCTCGCACAAGTGGCAAAACATTTAAACTTAGGTTATAGCCTAAAATCACAAACATTTTAAATTATAAATCTACAATAGGCCATTCAAAAACAGCCGACTCTTGTCTTTTCTTTGGTTTTTAAACCATTTTAAAGGGGTGATAAATTGAGAAATCAACTTCCCCTTGAACTTTTGATATATAAAAGGTCATGGTAATATAAGAATATACTGTAAGTTTCAAAAGCTGAAAACGTCCTTGTTAGTCAAAGAAAGACTTTTATAGACCCCAGTCCCAGAAAATGATCATGTTCGCATCTTGACATCATTGACTGACGAAACAAGCCTCTACAGAATAATAAGCACGTATAATTCAGTAGCCCCGCCAACCGACTCATCGGATCACGCTAGCCAGCAGGCAGCAGCAATAAACATGCCAAAGAATATAGCAAGATATTGCACTTTTCCTGGTTGTGGAAGAACGCAGTCACTGTATAAGCTTCCTTCGGATCCTAATATTAGGAATGTGTGGTTGAACAGCTCACGTGGGGAAGACACAGTGTTCACTTAATTTCACTGCGGAATCGTTTGTAAACCAATCTCAGGTCGAGCTGGATTTGTAGACATTCGATGTTAAAACACAATGCTATTTCTTCTATATTGGATCTAATAGGAGGAATGGTGCAACACACTTATGTGAGTAAAATGTGTTTTTTTATATGCAATGGCATGCATTGTTATAGATCATTTTGCTTGTGTACGTACCTTATGTGTAAGGTATGTTAACAGAACATACCTTTAGCACACTATACTCAGACATATGGGTCAGTGCTCGCAAAGCCTAATGTCCAGGGGTTATGTGTTTTTTTTTCTTGTTCTGCTATTCTCTCTCTTGACTTGACATTTGAAGGGTGTGCGTGCGCGCGGTTCGCACTTATATCGAATGATCATGCGGGCTATGTAATATAAAAATAATAGTCCAATCAATCGCAGGTGGATGAGAAATAAATCATTTTGTTTGTTTGATAAAAATGTACTTGAATCATTCCAGTTGCCGCTTTCAAAACAATCTCTCCCTCATGTGAACTGAACTGACACGGGCATAGATATGACAGGAGCTGAAGCTCATTAAATATGCAAATCTTATCCAATCCTAGCCGTGGGTGTTTACTTCCAAGTCTCCAGTGCTTCACGCCCATCAAAACCCAACGTTTTGAAGAGAGCCTCAAAACCAGTGAAGAAAATAGCCTATTACATATTATTTATGATGTTTTTGAATGTAAAAAACACACAAACGTCATTAGTTGACCTCAGACAACAGTATAAAAAAAATTATAAGCCAGTTCATGACACATTTAAAATAAATTCTGCAGGTCATAAAGAACTTTGTTTTTCCACCTCCAAGAAAGGATGAGTGATCCATTATGTCACTTTTTTTTTTTAAACTAAATGCCAGGTAAGGTGTCATTTCCTTGCTTTACCCAAAAATGTGTTGACTTTGAAACAAGAGTATATTTTAAATTATTATACATTATATTATATTAAATTATATTTTAAATTAAATTATTAGATTTTCGCATCAGTACATGCTTATTTTAATGCGAACAATGTTCTGTAATTTTAATGCAGCGGTGCAGCACAGCAAAAAATAGACTCGGTACGGAAACGATCGCCACACACACCTAGAATGGACTGACGGACAGCATCCGCATGCAGTGTGAAAGCTGTAATCTATGGAGCCCCACACATGACATGCAGTAAAAAACTAGTAGGTTAATTTGTGCGCACGATTTGCTATTTTGTTCCCTCGATTTGCTAAATTGTGCGCACATTTTACTAATTCGTTCCCTCGATTTATAAATAGTGTGCACGTTTTACTAATTTGTTCCCTTGATTTGCTAAATCGTGCACGTTTTACCAATTCGTTCCCTCGATTTGCTAAATCGTGCGCACAATTTATAAATAGAGGGAACGAAATAGTAAAACATGTGCACAATTTACCTTTTTTTCTTGCATGTGTGGAGCCCCATAGTAATCCGTTAACATGGGTATGGGAAAAAATATGCAGTGCATACGCACTGCAAACGGGTGTTACTCTGTTGCTATGACAGCAAGTTAAGGATGAACTTCGAAGAAGCAAAAATCAGAGATCATGCCAATGACCAAAAATCAAATCCTGCTAACAGAGTTAGTGAAATACTAAAAAAAAAAAAAAAACGTATCCCTGATCTTTATTTGAAAACATGTGAATCCCAGTGCACGAAGATAAACTCGATTATTAAGTGTACTCTTGTTTACAGTGTCTACTTCCTTTGTATTTATATTTTTAGTTTCAGTTTATTTAACTTTTCTTGAAGTCCACCCACACACACACACACACAACTTAATATCGGCCAGCCTGTTGTCAAAAATGGTGGCATTGGCCAAATATTTGCATTGGCCAAAAAAAACCTATTTTGATCTACCACTAGCTGTATGGGGGCCTGTTGATTCAGAAATAGCTGTTTTTTTTTCTGTTGACTTGTAGCCAAGCTGGACAAAATCATGTCTGAATTTCTATCAGGGCAGCAGTTTTGTACAGCTTTCTTACTCAGGCCACAGGCTTGTAGCATTTATAGCCTTAAGGATGTCTGTGTCAGCTAGGTTGGATAGTGAATTTCTGACACAATGCTCTTTCAAATGGATACAGTTACAGCTAAGATTCTTCTCAACCCCCTTTCCTTTCATTTCCACCTTTCATTCAGTATCGTCTCTCAACCCTCGAGGAGATGCACTGCTCCTCTCAAAGGGCCGGCACATATCTGACATCAATTATGGGATTACTATGCTTTAATGCGCAACTTTTTCTTACTGTGAATGTGTCAGAAGGAAGGAAGGTTGAAGTGTTTTTTTCCATCGCTGCTTGGGTTTCAGGCTCTCTCCCCAACACGGAACGGGCTGTGTAAGGCAGAGCAGTGTGGACAGGACACAATCATCCAAATGAGTTTGACAGATAGAGTACAATACACCTTGACACTAAGTGAGTCCAACTCTGGTCAATATTTAACCCTTCGGTCTTGTCCGCTTAGCCGACGGAGGTCTGAAAGTGGAAGTGAAGAGTATGTGTGAAAGTGTGAGTGTGAGGAGTGTGTTAGAGCATGTAGGTATGGAGAGCACTTTTGGTCTGGCGTTGTTAGCCTTAGGGCTTTAGCTAATAGGCCACCCAATTCCCAGCAGGCCCCAGGGCTCTGAACAGCTCGGCATTAGCGTCCCCTCATCATTAATGATGAGTTCTGCTCTTGCTTATATGCCCAAAGCCAACAGCATTCAATCACCATCAAATGATCTCAATATCACCACATTCATCTTTACACACACATATAGGGCACTATGATTTAGCATAATCCAGTGATTTTTATTGTTAATTTACTGTATAACCTAGATCATTATATGATGTGGAAAACTCTGGATGCATAAATCAAAAGTAGGTCTGTATACATGATCAAATTGCAACATAGAAAAGTGTCTATAAATATAGAACTGTAAAGAGACTGCTATTTAAATATGAATTCAGCATTTTCTTCACTACAACCATCGAAAGGAAATAAAGGTGATTTAAGCAATTTTGAGCGTGGCATGGTTGTTGGAGCCAGATGGGCTGGTCTGAGTATTTCACAATCTGCTCAGTTACTGGGGTCTTCTGCTGTTGTAGCCCATCCACCTCAAGGTTGTGAGTGTTGTGGCTTCGCAAATGCTTTGCTGCATACCTCGGTTGTAATGAGTGGTTATTTCTGTCAAAGTTGCTCTTCTATCAGCTTGAATCAGTCGGCCCATTCTCCTCTGACCTCTAGCATCAACAAGGCTTTTTAACCCACAGGACTGCCGCATACTGGATGTTTTTTTCCTTTTCACACCATTTTTTGTAAACCCTATAAATAGTTGTGCATGAAAATCCCAGTAATTGAGCAGACTGTAAAATACTCAGACCGGCCCGTCTGGCATAAACAACCATGCCACTCTCAAAATAGCTTAAATCACCTTTCTTTCCCGTTCTGACATTGGAGTTCAGGAGATTGTCTTGACCAGGACCACACCCCTAAATGCACTGAAGCAACTGCCATGTGATTGGGTGATTAGATAATTGCATTAATGAGAAATTGAACAGGTGTTCCTAATAATCATTTAGGTCAGTGTGTGTGTGTGTGTGTGTGTGTGTGTGTGTATATATATATATATATATATATATATATATATATAAACACTTTGTTTGCCAAAAATAAAATAAATTGTTAAAATTAATGACATTCTAAGATTTATTAGATTATTAAAGTTGTATGCATTCGTTTGATTAAAAAACACCTAATTAAAACACACAAAATGGAACACATCTTCCATACATTAAATCATAACCATAACCAAAACTGAAAACTTCTTTTTTTTTTTTTTTTTTAAAGAAAGAAGGAAAAAAGAAAAAAGGCATTTACAGTAGTAGAAAACCTCAGAAAATGTTACATTTGCGACTTAAAAGAGGAGGTCATGCCGCTGTCAAATTGAAAAATGATTCTGATCATCACCTCAAATATCTGTGGGATGCAAATTTTAATTCCGCCACGACTTGTCCATCCCTTGTATTATTTTGTATAAATCTAGTTTTAAAATTCATAGCTACTGTCTGTGCATCACAGAGTGGCTCACGGATCGGTCCGGGACACCAGTGGCGGCGATCTGCATGCTTTTATTCAGCGCACCCTACCAAGGGCACTCTGCAGACATCCATTATATCTGGACCTTTACCTAATGCATTCTTTTGTGAGTGACGCCCTTTTAAATGCTGCTCATAATCTCCCTTCACTCTCTATATTGATATCTAGCTCTGGGCGTGTTATCGCTGCATATAAACACGGGTAATGACAATCTTCGCATTTACAGGAGCAAGAGGAAGGGGAGCAGCAGACACTCACTACTCTATTAGCATGTGAACGTGACAGCAGGCCTGCACAGTATCGCTACGACTGCTGTCCCTTTTCAAGGTCGATGCTGATGGTCCCTCGTTCGGAGGAGGAAGCTTCATGTTGCTTTTTATTGTTGAAAACTGAGTGACAGTATAGTACACATTCGCTCCTAAACAAACTACAACACGTATGAACTGTCAAGAAGTTTTTTGAGCTCTTAACTGTAGAACAATATTTGTGTATTTGTGTATTTTATTTGTGATGACATAGTGAAACATGCCAAATCTATTTTCATGATTTATCAAATGTTTTCTAGGTTCAGACATAATAATATTTTGAGTTTCTATTTATTAGACCCATTTCTTATTTGATCATTGTATCAACTCAAATTTTTCATTTCAATAAAATTTTAAGGCAACCAGGTTACTTACTTTTTTAAGTTAAACCAACATTTTTTTTTTTTTTTTTGAGTGTTGAGTACAGTATATGTGGTTACAAATTTGAATATTTAGTTGAATTTCTTATATGCTAGTACATTTTACAAAACAGTCATCCAGGCAAGAACTCTAACAATATTACAGTACTACTGATTTAATTTTCTGTACAATCAATAACAGAGATGTAAGATGGCAGGAGCTGTGTTTGTATGAAACGACAAAAAGCGAGAAATTTAAAGGGTTAGTTCACCCAAAAATACAGTGCAAAATTAAAGGTAATTTTGTGACAGTGCGAAATTTAACAATTCTTCCTTTCCTTCATTGACCTCATTTTCCCCCCAAATAAATTTTTCTTCTGGCGTTCTGCCGTAGAACTCGGACAGGCTGCACTCTTAGAAGAAAAGGTTATATCGGCGATACGTATTTGGAACCTCTAAAATGTTCTATACAGAACCATTTTTAAGTGCCAAAAGGGTTCTTTCTTGTCATTATAGAGCCTTTTTCGCATAAAAGGTTCTTTGGAGTTGAGTACACTTCATTAGGTTCATTGGGGTGCTATGTAGAACCATAGGGTTCTGTACTCGACTCCAAAGAAGCTTTTATGCTAAAAAGGTTCTATAAAGACAAGAAAGAACCCCTTTTGGCACTTAAAAAGGGTTCTATGTTGAAACGTTTCTTCTAAGAGTGTATTTACTACACCAGCAGCGTAGAAGAAGGAGAAAGACAAGAAGAAATTGTTGGAAATCATTATTATTTTTTCTTTTTTTTGCACAAAATGTATTCTCGTTGCTTCATTAAATTAAGGTTAAACCACTGTAGACATATGGACTATTTTAACATTGTCTTTGCTGATTTTCTGATTTCATCAAAAATAAAACTTGCGCGTTTGGAGTGACATGAGGGTGTGCAATTAATGACAGAATTTTCATTTATGCGTTAACTGACCCGTTAAATGAAGCTTCAGATACCCAGATCAATTGTCTGTTATACAGTGTTGATATTGATAACAGTCATTATCTGGGAAAACAGACAACGGAAAAGTTGCTACTAACCAATCAGAATCAAGCAGCCGGGTTATGTATGTGTGTGTGTATGTATGTATTCTAATAAAATCTATTATAAGGTAGTATTCCAAAGTTATAATCAATCATCCAGATATATCATCAATCAAGGAAAGTTTTTTTTTTTTTTTTTTTCATCTTATGTAGCTGTAAGATTTAAATACTGATTCATCAACACCGATTTGTAAGTCATAATAATAATAATAATAATAATAATAATAATAATAATAATAATAATAATAATAATAATAATAATAATTAATTATAATAATTGTTTACGTTTTTATGCAACCCAGGCTCATTGGAAATACGTGACTCTCACTCTGCCTACATTTTTGCAACAGCCTAATTATGTACCTCCAGGTACGTTTACCTGCACTTTTGGGGTGAAACGTCCACCGGAGGCGCTAAGTGGTAATATTTTGGATGGACTCGACGTTACTGATCGCTTTTGGGGATTTTCTTCACACAAATCAATCGTTTCGCCTCAGAACACATGGAATAATTGTAGTTTCTGAATAAATTATGTATGCAGTCGTATCTGCCTGTTATATCCTGTTTATTATAATACACAAATGGGTAGGTTTAGGGAAGGGGTTGAGTTACGCTTTCAAAATGTGTCTGAATATGTGTGTGTCCACAAGGTAAATGGATTTCTAAACATACTAAATAGTTTTTTTGAAAATGTAAAAATGCAGAATGTTTCTCGTCATGCATCTTGATAGCACGCCAAAATGGCAAACGAATTGGCGTGTCATATACGCCATTTCATGAGATCAGTCTGGGAATGGAGAAAAAAATATTACCACTTAGCGCCTCCGGTGGACGTTTCACCCAAAAAGTGCAGGTAAACGTACCTGGAGGTACATAATTAGGCTGTTGCAAAAATGTAGGCAGAGTCACGTATTTCCAATGAGCCTGGGTTGTTTTTATAGTAAAAATGTATGTGGGAGGGAACAAAAGTCTAGCCTAAACTTGTTTGTCCTTCACAGTTTTTTAAATTTTTGACAGTCCTAGAAAAAAAAAAAAAAAAAAAAAAAAAAAAACATAGAGAAACTATCTGTGTAAGGTCTTATAGGAAATTTGGGCGTCATGTCATTAGCAGTTTTTGTATAGCAGTTTTTGTATAACTATCATCAAAGACTTGAAATTTCAGATATGTGCGCCACATTTTTTTAAAAACTTATTTAGACTTTTTAATATGTATATTTATATACCAACATGTTTCCATTAGCATCAACCTCCTTTAGATCAGATGGATCTATGATTAGATCTATGAACTGGGTAGATCAGATGATCTAACTTTTTCTATGATCAGATCTATGAATTGGCCTTTTTGAGCTATGAATGCCCAGTTGATGATTACAATGAAGCAATGAAATAGTCCCTCAGAACACGCGGGCAGCATATATCCCCAAATAGTTTCTGTACTTTGCCAGTAGCTCTGGATTGCGACGTGATTTATATACGCTCAGCCTATAGATACAACCTTTCACCCAGTCAAACTCATCGTAGGACAATCTCAGGAAAATCACTGCTACATTCCTGACATGAATGCAGCACAATAAGCCGAGTTTGTCTGTTTAACAACAACAGCAACATCACTTACAGATGCACTGTTTACCCCCCTCCACCTCCCTTTGTTTGGCCCTGTGTGTATCCTCGTTATGGTTGCATAAAGATTAAGGAAACGAGCACATCATAACTCAGTTCCTAGCCCGGGGGGGGCAGCAGCAGCCTGCACCAGAACTGCGTAATCTCCTATCAGTGTGGCGTTCTCATTTGGCTTAAGAGATAGGACGTTTTTATAAGCAGCACCTCCGGTTACAGGCAAGATTTACATACTGAAGATGATAAACTCATTCTGGCACCTGTGTAATTCGCTAATGACATATAATTTTAGCATGAACTGGCTGCGAGAGAGAGAGATAGAGGGAGAAAGGGGGAAAATTCTGTAGCTTGACAGGAACGGAGCCGCCATCCTTTCAGCACGGTGTGTCTGCAAACGCTTGCACAGCCTTGACGGGTTGTTTTAACAGTGACTTTCTTTAATTAGGTGTGCTCACTTTCGGTTTTATTTGCTAAGATCACGGAAATGCCTGAAGATGGGTAGATTTAATTAAAGGAGGTTGATGAAAGAACAAAGCCCTCACCGTCTTGCAAGTGTTTCCTCTGATAAAACTATGAATATCCTGCCAAAGACAGGCCTAGCAGGGTAGCAACTGTCACAGTGACACAAAGATAAGATTCGTTTTCTTTCCGCTATACATTTGGGTAAATATGTTTACCGTGGAATCACAGTCTGATGTGTTTTTCTGAAGTAAAACACATTATTTCTGGAGGATGATGTTGTTTATGTAACATTTAAGAAATATAAGCATTTACGGATGTCTTTCGGAACCTGTACAAACACAAAATGAGTTATCTAGCAGAATGTCCAAGCCGTTCTTTTCCAATGCAATGCAAGTGAATGGTGACTCTAACAATCAAGATAAGATCAAAATCATTTTTTTTTTTTTTTTTTTTTCCCAAGCTTGATGACCTGTGGTCCATCCCCTTGCATTGTATGGAAGTGAGCAGCAATAAACATTCTCCAAAACAACCATACTAGCTTTATGTTCAACTGATAGAAAGTCATTCAGGTATGGGACGGCTTAAAGTGACAGGATTTAACAGGATTTAAAAAAAAATTTTTACAGAAAGCCAGGCTGATTGTAATTTCTAGGCAAACTCCTTTTAAACGTTTTAATTTTTTCTTTAAAGTTTTGCATATTTTTGACTTGATTCCTACTTATTTCATTTTTTAAATAATTTATAAACATAGAATGCCATCATCTGCTTGCTGTTAGAACCACACTGTCGAAAAAATATCATATTCAACAAAATAGGTAGCAGGCTAATCAAGTTTTTGAATCCAACACAATAACATATGGTTGTGTGTAATGTTACTATAAGTTTTACTTTTGCAAGCAAAGTGCAGGTTTTATTGTTATTGAGAATATGCGGATCTCTTTTGGCTGTGTCCTCATTCCACTAACCACAATACACCTGTGATTCTGCAAATCTGTCGTCTATATCCTCATTATGCATTCTTATCTCCTTTCACTTGAACATTTGCCAGATGGCACATCCATATCAAAAGATAATAATGATGTACTAAAGAAAATTAAGTCTTTATTAAACTCTATTTTATGTGGAGAAAAAGGGGGGAAATCAAAATACATGGAAGCATTAGTTGATCCCTGATGATCCCATCTGTGTTGTAAGAGGTGAATCTCTCCGTTAGAGATAAGTACATTTATGAGCCGAACTGTTTAACGCTCTAATATAAGATGTAGTTTAAGCATGCTAATCTATCAGGGTGCTTTCCCATTCCAATAATGAAAAAAAAAATTACCCATTTTTCTAGCTGAATTGAAAAGTCCATTATCATTTGGTAGTGGTTCTTCAAGAATCCCCTGTGAAGAAGCAGTAAAGTTTAGCGTAGTTTTAAAAATTATACTCATTACAGAAATAATATATTTAAAGGGATAGTTCACCCCAAAAAATACATAATTCTATCATCATTTACTCACCCTCAAGTTGTTCCAGAAAGAAGAGTTTAAAGTTCTGGTAACTATGTTAGTAACTAGACAGTTGACAGTAGCAATTGCCTTCCATATTTATTTATTTATTTATTTATTTATTTTTGTCAGTGTCAACTCTTTTGTTACCAGCATTTTTCCAAATATATTTTGTGTTCAACAAAAGAAATAAACTCAAACAGGTTTGGAACAACTTGAGGGTCAGTAAATGATGTACTATCATCTTAAGTGTGAAATGCTTGAAATATTTCTGGGCACTTAATTGTATGTTAATTGCTATTATCTACATGAGAATGTGATATATTAAAGACAACAAGCTGAACTTTAAAGTGCTTTTTTATCTTTGTGTAATTTCACATAACGATGATGTCACACTAAAATGTCATTCCTGTTATACTATTTATAATTACACATTTGGAATTGCAATTTGGTATATTTGAATATATATTACCTTTAAATGTAATATCAACTAGCACAGTTAAAGTTATATTTAAACCTTATAATTATAATTGACCTCGCACCCGTTCTTTAGGAAAACAGAGCACGGTGGGCAATATGCATTTAAGTTAAAAAAGAAGGACCACGTCAGTCATTTGTATTTGCCACACTTCCTGCTAACAGCTGGTGGCGCTATGACTATGACTTGGCTTGTAGATGTCTTCAGGCCAGGGCTCTTATCAAACATGTGAAGTTTGAGGAAGATTGGTTAAAACAACTCCCCGTTTCTTGTATGCTCAAAGTGTTGTAGAATGTTTCTAGCATGTTTAGTACTCAATTGCATATTTTAGTTTGTTGCTAGTAGTGCATCACAGTCTTAAACACGTCACTTCCTCTCGCCAGCGGCTTCCTCGATTACTATAACTTAATATTGTCATGTAGAGGTTTTCAGGGCAAGGCCTCTTCTCAAACATGTGAAGTCGGGGGCGGATTGGACATTATATGCCTAAATTACAACAACGTCGTGTTATGTGGTGTAAATCGCATACATTAACATAGCCAAGTGTTGTAAGTTTTAAAGGGGGGAAACACATTGACTTTCAGTCAATCTCATGTCAATCTTGAGTACCTATAGAGTATTATTGCATCCTTCATATCTCCGAAAAGTCTTTAGTTTTATTATATTTATAAAAGAAATGTAGGCTGTACCGAGTCTTTCCGGAAAAAAACGAGCACCTGGAGGCGTATCGTGTGGGCGGAGCTAAAGAATGACAAGGACGCACAAAGCGGTGACGTCCTCAAGCGTGGACAAACCCATGGCTATCGAGCTCAGCTAATAGATATATGATCCAGAATCATTCGGAGGCTGAAATAAATTGAACAGGAGAAACAGCAACAGCAGGACGTCCGTCTCTGTGGTATGTACTGTATTTAATGGCCTGTCAACATTTGTGTGTTTTTATTTGCAGTTTATGAGGACATGATTCGGTTTATGGACTATTGTATGCGACTAAACCTAGTAGTAAGCAAAACGGTTTTGCACGTCAGACTAACAATGGAGTCCGTTAGCGTATTTGAATGACGAAGCAAGCGATCGTGTCGTTTACTGATGTTTACTCACGCGATGATAGCCAACAATATAGACATTTGAAGCAGTTTTACTCACCGGCTGCTTCCAAAGCAGGACCGAACCTTTATCGCTGGGACCGCTCCGTCAAAAACACACTTCTTTTGTATGATTTGGTGAAGTCCTGTGACAGCAGTGACTGTGGAAATCCACTTTGCGACACGACTGAAGCGATGTTGTGAAGCTTCCCGTCATTTCTGCGTTCAAATCGGTTCAAATGCAGCGCTGCGTTCCCGGAATGTCGCTTGATGTCACCCATAGGAATAAAGTGGAGCGCGGCGTGGAGTGTTTATGGGCGTGCATTTCCTCTCTCGCTCTAGTCACGCGCGAGACTACGTCAAGCCGAGGCATACTCGAAAAAAACTCGTATTTTTGACACAGAAATACGCCATCAAACATCCAACATTAGTTTTTCAAACTTTGTCTATGTTAAGGATGGGAATCCAAGTCTTTAACAGTGTAAAAAGCTCAGTATGCATGAAACAGCATTCCCCAAAAAAACATGTTTCTAGCATGTTTGGTACTTAATGGCATATTTAAAGTCCTTATGAAATCAAAATTGATCTTATTTACTTTGTTAGCACATATTACAGGTCTTACGGCCGTTTCACACCGCAAGCGTGAGCGGCGCGTGAGCAGCGCGTATTTTTTCCGGCGCCCATGTTAATCAATGAGTGCATTCACACCGGGAGCAGGAGCAGCACGTGAGCGTCAAGCAGGAGCGTCGCGTGAGCAGCAGTGAAGCGGGGGTTTCGGCTGCGAGCCTATTTTTGCTGCGCTGCTGACGCTTCTGACGCTCAATTAAAGTGAAAGCACACTTTTAAAGGACAAAATAAATGTGATTTCACACAAAAAGTGCCTAAAATGCACACAGGAAGCACGTGTAGTGTATTTAAACAATAACTGGAGTATGGCAGAGAAGAAAACGAAGAATAAAAATATCTGTGGAAGATTTTAGCAATTTAAACTTGTTTTGATTATTCAGTTTGGGTGAAAGTATGGTTATGATTATAAAAAATCAAGTAAACTAGCCAGAAAATATAACAAACTTTTGTTTAGTTTAGTATTTAATATTCAGACAGGTAAAGGCTCTCGGTCTGCAGCTGCAGTCACGGTGTAAAGCGAAAGCACACTTTTGATGGACAAAATAAATATAATATCACAAAAGCGCTCAAAATGCAGAAAAAGAAAACAAAGAATAAAAATCATCTGTAGAAGATTTACCCATTTAAACTTGTTTTAATTATTCAGTTTGGGTGAAAGTATTATAAAAAGTAAAGTAAACTAGCCAGAAAATATAATAATTTATTTTAGTTTAGTATTTAATACTCAGACAGGTATAGGCTCTATCATTGTGGGAGCCGCTGCTGTGACGCTGCACCAACGCTTCCAGTGTGAATACTGTCGCGCGTCTGCAGCTGCAGTCACGGTGTAGTTACGCTGAAGTGCTGCTCACGCGCTGCTCACGCTTGCGGTGTGAAACAGGCGTTAGGCTTAACAATTAAGGCTACAACATACTCCACAACAACAGAGAAAAAAGGAAATACATCACAGCACTGAAGAAAACTCACTCGCTACTTCGGGTTCACTTGGACTTTAAATATGTTTCAGGGAGAGAACTACAGTGTAATGCATGCCATTTCCTGTTGCCAGCAGGTGGTGCTATGATTAACTGAATATTGGCATATAGATGTCTTCTGACCAGTGGTGCGTTTCCCAAAACCATAGTTGCTAACCTGTTGGCAACTTAGTTGGCAATGGGAAATTGCATTGCAACCAACAAAGATGCTAACTTATTTAGCAACTGGTTTTGGGAAATGCACCCAGGACTCTTATCAAAAATGGAATTTTGGGACAGGTCGACATTGTGTGCCTGACTTACAATGCTTCCTCCTTCATGGCGAAACATTAGACTTTGTCAGGCCGCCACAAAACAATCAACGAAAAATCTAGGTCTTTGTAATTGAAAATCGCTAAGGCCTTAAAGGTGCACTGTGTAGTATTTTTTCAGTAAAATATCCAAAAACCACTAGGCCAGTGTTATATAATTTGTTCATTTGAGTACTTACAATATCCCAAATGTTTCCAACTATTTGTAAATTGTGAGAAAATTACTATTTTAACCAAGGACGTTTTAGCATAGCGTTTGAGGGAGTCGTCTGTCAATTGCGTCACATCTGCGTTACCCTCGGTTTTATTTGGCGGAAGCGCTTTACTCTAAGCAGTGTGAACATGTCACAGCAGCACTGAGCGAACGCACAGAGTAATGTTGTAACATAATTTTAAACACACTTAAATGTTTCTAATATGATAAACAGAGCTGCTTTACCTCATGACCGAAAAGCAGAAATACTGCAGGCACCCGGCGACTGTGTCCCGTCATAATAAAAGCCCCGGTGCTAGCGATCCGTGTGTGTGTGTAATAATTGCTTCAGTGGCCGTGCTCAGCTCCACAACACTCTGTCCTGCTCTGCTTCATACTACAGTAACGTTAATAACCGAATCCAAGAATATGATTTCTGCCTGAGTCCAATTTTCCACCGGCCATGAGGTGAAGACCACATGTCCCAAGATACTGCGCTCAAACTTGGCGTCATCAAGGTAGTGCACCTTTAAAATTAAACTAACCAAATATAATGTTGTTTTGGTTAAATCTCAATGAGGAGTTAATCAATTGTATTGTAAAACAACTGTTACAGTGTAATTTGTTGTGTGAACGTGCTCTAGTACGTAAAAACAAACCTATTTGAATCTAGAAATAAAGCAAAATAACTAAGAAAAATAAGAATTAGTCCTCAGGTGCCATGTCCATAAATTATAGCAAAAAATCTAGCATGAATTCGATCTCACCACCACCTGCGTGAAATCATTAACCAACATGGTTGAATGACAGATTTGCTTCAATACGTTTTAGGGAAACATTCGTGACTATAGTTGATTTCTTCAACGATGCATCATGCTATGGTAGTTAATCGGTGAGTTACGTCATTGTAAGGGAAACGCACCCCAGGACTTTGCTATCTTGGGTTTTAGGCTTTGGAATAGAAATTAGAGCAGTCACATATTGTATATATATATATATATATATATATATATATATATATATATATATATATATATACATATATATATATATATATATATATATATATATATATATATATATATATATATATATATATATATATATATATATATATATATATATATATATATATATATATGGGACTTTTGTCAGGGACTATATATATATATATATATATATATATATATATATATATATATATATATATATATATATATATATATATATATATATATATATATATATATATATATAGTCCCTGACAAAAGTCCCACCAGCTTTTGTGATAATGTTTCAGTGAAAAACTAAACTTTCAAAAAGTATTCTAATGTTCACAGCTTGGTAAAGCCCATTGAGTCAATTTTTGCTAAGACATAAGTGTTGTCACCTTGTCATATGAGCTTCACCTGTGACTAATAATGGATCAATTAGGTCTCAAGTGTGTATAAAAAGAACCCCAGTACGCTAGACCTTCACATCAACTGCAACTAGACCTCTGCAAACATGCCTAAGATTCATCCTGAGACTAAAGTTTTGATTATCAAGAGGCTGAAGACCAGATCCACTGCTGATGTGGCAGACACCTTCAATGTGTCTCAGCGTCAAGTACAGAGGATAAAAAAAAGATTTGAAGAGACTGGAGACGTTTTTGACAAGCCCAGGTCAGGCAGACCCTGCAAGACAACTGCTCGAGAGGACCGTTTGTTGGTTCGAAAATCCAAGGCCAGCCCATTTTCCACTGCAGCAGAGCTCCACGAGACCTGGTCACCTGAAGTCCCTGTGTCAACCAGAACAGTTTGTCGGATTCTGTCTCGAAATCGCCTCCATGGTCGAATCAGTGCCCAGAAGCCAGCACTAAACAAAATACAATTGAAAAACCGTGTGGCAAGGCCCAAAGCCTGCTAAAAGGATGGACGCTGGAAAAGTGGCAGAAGGTGGATTTTCAGATGAATCTTCTGTTGAATTACACCACAGTCGCCGCAAATATTGCAGGAGAACTACTGGAGCCAGAATGGATCCGAGATTCACCCAGAAAACAGTGAAGTTTGGTGGCGGAAAAATCATGGTCTGGGGTTACATTCAGTATGGGGGTGTGCGAGAGATCTGCAGGGTGGAAGGCAACATCAATAGTCTAAAATACCAAGAAATCTTAGCTACCTCTTATATTCCCAACCATAAAAGAGGTCAAATTCTGCAGCAGGACGGTGCTCCATCGCATACTTCCATCTCCACATCAAAGTTCCTCAAGGCGAAGAAGATCAAGATGCTCCAGGATTGGCCAGCCCAGTCACCAGACATGAACATCATTGAGCATATGTGGGGTAGGATGAAAGAGGACGCATCGAAGACGAAACCAAAGAATATTGATGAACTCTGGGAGGCATGCAAGACTGCTTTCTTAGCTATTACTGATGACTTCATTAATAAATTGTATGAATCCTTGCCAAACCGCATGGATGCAGTCCTTCAAGCTCATGGAAGTCATACAAGATATTAAATTTGAATCTCACAGCACCACAACTTAATTTGCTGACATATTTTTGTATTTGCAGTAAATTTGTTCAATTTCTGTATAGGCGACAAAACTTTTGTCTTGCCAAAAATTTGACCTTTCTGTCTTGATTAAATGATAAATATTTTTTCTATGAAAATTATTTATTTCAGTGCATTAAACATCATTTGGGAGGGTTTTAGCTTGTCATATGAGCTATTTCTAACACCAATTAATTAATTAAAAGTCAGGTTAATGTCAGGTATTTCTAGAAAATAGATAAGCGACAAGACTTTTGTCAGGGACTATATATTAATGGTGTTGTCTGTGCTTTGACAACTGTTTTGACTTAAAAGTTTCCATTTTTGTAAATTAAAGGTGCACTGTGTAAATTTTAGTGGCTTCTAGTGGTGAAGATGCGTATTGCAACCACTCACCCCTCCCTTTTGAAGCACACAGAGAAGCTACAGTGGCCGACACAGGACAAAAATGTCATCGTCTGAGACAGCAGGCAGTAGCTAGCACTTTATAGAGCAGTATTGTGTAAATAACCTTGTATGATTAATTTAAATCAGCACTAGGTAACTTTTTAACCTTCATAGTATATTTTCAAGACTCTTGTGATGATACATCGACTTACAATAGGTTGAATGACATGTCTGCCATAGCTTGATGGGGTCCTGTATCGTTTTTAATCGTCCTTTTAAACTACGGGTTTCGCGTAGTAACCCGAGAACAAAAAGAACTACACAATTCGACTGCTTTACGGCATATACGTCACTTCCACCAACACCCACACTTCCTTAAATTCGGACGTGCGAGCCCAACTTTGTTCGTCGGATAATATAGTCATGTCCGAAGCAGCAGAGACAAATAAGAAAGAAAAGGTTTTGTTGGAGGAAAGCAATAAGAGGAAACGAAAAAGTGATGTGATTAAAGGCAGGACGAGGATCAATATTGGACCAGCGTTTGCTCGTTGGCGTGAACTGAAGGAGGCGTGCCCGACCGATGCTGTCATGCTTGTTACGGTGATTACCTACCACGCAAACATTGAACTGAAGTATCATATAGATTCTGTAAAACGGTAACCAATAGACTACTATAATGACGCTGGCTTGCAAACGTGAGCATTGCGATTATTTGCCGTTTGAAAAAAATAAAACCTATGAAATTATATTCATATGACATGCTGAAACACATGCCACTGACTGTACCTGGGATATAGATATTTCACACGCGCCGCCAGAAGAACACCTGCATGTGAACTCCTCCTGCAGTGTTCAGGGGAACTGTTAGTGCTGCACCAACCCCCGGGGCCGCTTTTATGAAGTTATTTGGCCCACCCCGCACCATATTTTTACAACCCGCCCCGCACCCGCGACCATTAAATAGACACACGGGGTCCGTGGGTTATAAGACAACCCACACATCACTAGTTCAGGGCTATCAGGGTTGTCATGTCAACAAATGCACGCGCGATGGCATCCCTTGTTGTAGAATGACAGAGTTTACGACAGTAGTTGAGGACATTATTTTTTCCCAACTGTTGGGGGACCCCGAGAGCAAAAGTTACCCAGTGCTGCTTTAAATACTCTCCTCCCAATGTTACGTCTGCGCAACTTTTTCACTGCATGTCTTGAGTAAGTCCTAACAGTAGTTTTTAATGCCAAAAGAGGGTTTGCACTGGTACAATCTGTTAATAAATCTAGCCCTTAATCTCAAATTTAATGCACTTCAAAAATATATCAGCCATTATTTTTTGCCGAAAGAAAAGGATAGTAATATTCAAGGATGTTGTTCTTTGGTATATTTTCTTTTATTTAACCTGCACTTTTAAAAAGCTCTGGATCCATGTTTTATCCAGATTATGGCTCTCGGCTCTCTGTCGTTTTTAAACAGGCTGACTGATGGAGATGATTGGCAGGCTCCGCTCAAAGTTCACCACGGAAAATAAGCGCAAGAAGGGAAAGTGCACCATGTGTGATTTTGGAAGTCTAAAAAACAGACCCAAAGTAATTTCGCTTGCGAGTGAAAGAAGAAAAAAAAGGCAATATGTAAGTGTGAGCTGATAAGTGGGCAATCCAACAAGACAAGCTGTAGAGAAAGTTCAGCTCAATCACATTTGTGTGAATGCTGGGTGATTGAGATGCCTGCAGACTCTCTTTAAATAATGCAGTGAATTATCTCAGATGATGCCCACAAGGATTCGCACAGTGTTTATTTAAATGAAGTTGGGTCAGGCTTGTCAACTACAGATTAGTCTCTGTTGTCCAATAACATGCTCAATGCTTGGGAAAAGAACAGTTCGACAACATGTTTCTCTCAAGATCTCTGACCCTGCAGGGGAGTGGAAGGGGTGAGGGGTGGAAGTGGGCTGTTGTTTCAAGAAGGTTGAGTTCATGTTCACTTCGGGAGACAACAGATTGTAAATTAATGAAGGCCTGTATTTTTGTTTGTTTTTTTGTTTGTCTATTAGTGGGTGGTGAATGTTTTATTACCTCTATCCCATCCTGATAATAATTCTGTTAGCAAATTGACTATATATATATAAAGATATCTTCCCCAAAGATATATATATATATATATATATATATATAGATATATATCTCTTTGGGGAAGATATCTTTATATTTCGATCTTGATTCAGTATCCATTCATATGTAGTATGTAGTAATATAATATATATATATATATATATATATATATATATATATATATATATATATATTATACCCTTCCTGTTCAAAAGTTTTCAAACCCAGCTCTTAGTGCGTCATGTTTCCTTTCAGAGCATCAGTGAATGTTTGAATCTTTTTTAATCGTTGAGTGTTTGAGTCCCTCAATTGTCCGCAGTGTGAAAATATTGATCTCAAAATCACAGTCACAATTAGAAAGGTTTCAAATATGCTGAATATGCTGGAAACCTGGACAATGAGCAAGACCTGAAGTATTTTTCTGAAGAACATTGGGCAGGTTAACTGCTCAAAAAAAAAAAAAAAAAAAAAAAAAAAAAGATCATCCAGGTGACAGCACACAGTATTAAGAATCAAGGGTATGTAAACTTTTGAATTCAGAATCTTTTTTTTTCTTGTGGACTATATGTAAAGATATTTTACGTTAAAAATCTTATTCAGGACAGTACTAAAAAATAACATTTTGTATGATTCCTCCTATTTTGTTCAAATTATTTACATTTTCACAGATTCTGCAAGGGGTATGTAAACTTTTGAGTCTGTTTTACAGAACATAGCATGATGTACTGGATTACTTTGAAATTGTATTTATTTAAAATAAGTATATTAAATCAATTAAACAAGTTCCCAAGCCCCAGTAATGTTCATGTAATATTTGACTTTTTTCATACTCTTTAAGGACATTATTTATCACAAAGAAATCTATGTAAATGCATTTCCTTCTATAAAGTTTTGGTTTTGAAGATTACTATATTACTTAACCTGAAAACTTTAAATGTGGTGTATTTAATTATTTTAAATTTTAAGTTTGCTATCCTTCTGACCTAGATTACATTTCAAATACCTAGATACTTTCCATGATTTATTTCCAATCCAAGAGCATTTCAAGATACCAGAAGTGTTGAGCAAAGATAAAAATGGCCCCCGCAATTGGAACAAGCTGGCCACAAATTGAGCTGTCTAAATCTCAAACATGCCATGATTAATCTGTTTGGTTAAAAAGGTGCAGATTTGCATGGCAGCAGAGACAGAGAATGAGGAGGACAAAAGTGCTCTTAGATTTCTTCAGGGGGTCATATAAAAGCGCAGAACTGTGAGAGGAGGAAACGGAAAATGAGGTAGGGCCATTGACGGCCTTTCTGTCAGTTCTGTACAAGTTGCGTACTTCTAGTGAGGTAGCAGGTGTTCCCAGAGGACTGATGTCCTAATTTTGATGACCCCTCGGTTTTGATAATGACCTTAATTTAATACAAGGTGTTCTTGGGCAACTTGTACTGCTCTAAATAAGAGAATAATCAGTAGCACTTTAGCCTCGACTTAGATGGCATGCACTGCCCCACTACACTGTAAAAATAAAATAAAAATATTTAAAAAAATAAGTTACCTGGTTGCCTTAAAATTTTGAGTTCATTGAAATTAAATATTTATAAAATAAATATTTTTGAGAATCAACAATCTTTTTTCAAATATTATTAAAAGATTTTGTACACATATTGGGTAATTGTGTGTGTTTTATTTGTGATGACAGTGAAATATGCCAAATGGTGCTATTTTTATGATTTATCACATTTTTTATGTGGTTTAGATACAATAATATTTTGAGTTATAAACCAATTGTATCAACTATTTTTTTTTTATTTCATTAAACTCAAAATGTTAAGGCAACCAGTGTACTTTTTTTTTTTTTTTTTTTTTTTTTTTTTTTTACAGTGAATAGACATGGTCTCATCAGCACCCCCTACCAAAGATGTTGAAGTTTCATCAGGTTTGCCATTAAATATATCTAATTATTGTATCTTCCTCGCAGCAACATCTGTTCTGTACTAATATAGTCATGCACGGTGTCAAAAAAATATGATTAAGGGTCTTTTATAACTTCCCAAGAAGATTGTGGCGCATTCTGAATAGCTCATTTCATCACACAGTCAGCAACACGCCCATGTATTTAGATTGTTTTGCTCATCTGTCACAGGAAAGGGAGTGGATTACACCTAATAAAGGTGCTGATGATAGCTGAGACTCGGGTGCTGAAAAAGGGTTGTGCTTCCTCAGCTGCGAGCGAGTCAGACCATCTGGATCTGATCTGGATAAGGCTGCAGGACTCTCGGTAATCGCTAGAGTAACTCAGGTAAACTATCACAGATGTGAGATAATTGCAAGGAGCGGCCTTTCAAAACAACATCATTTGGGGGAGTCTCAAACCTTCGAGCCTCTGCAACATTGAAGCTTATAGGGAAGTGAGAGTGGAAAACATTTTCTTAGGAGCTCATTTTCTTGCACTTTTTTTTTTTTTTTTTTTTTTGGTTGGAACTTTCAGAGGCTTTGGAGGAAATTAAAATGTGCTCAGGTCTTAAAACGTTGCTGAGAAGACATCTTAAAACAAGACTGAGCTGTTCTGCAGGGTGTTATTTTATGATTATAACACTTTATATAATTATATAATTTATTTAAAAATTCTAATTATTTTAAACCATAATATGAAAAACATTACACCTAAGCATATATTTTTGGTAACACTTTAGGAACGTCTCGGTTACGTATGTAACCCTCGTTCCTTGAAGGAAGGGAACGGAGACATTACGTCAGTTATTGATGGAATGAGCGAAACCCCCCTTCCATCCGTAGCTGACATAACGTCCCCATTCCCTTCCTTCAAGGAACGAGGGTTACAAACGTAACCGAGATGTTCCCTTTCAGTCAGTCCACTACAAGTTACGTAGGTTACTGACAGAATGGGGGTTCTGATAATTTGCTCAAAGTATAACTCGAATAGTTTGATCAATCGAAGTGTACTGACTGAAAAGGAACACATTCACTATTAACTACAACTTCTGCCAATAAACTCCTAATTTACTGCTAATTAATAGTTAGTACGGTAGGTTTTTTTAGTGTTTAGGTTTAGGTATTGGGTAGGATTAAGGGATGTAGAATAATATCATGTAGAATAAGGAATTAATATGTGCTTTATATGTATTAATAAAAAGCCAATATCCTCGTATTATGCATGCTAATAAGTACAGTAACTAATAGTGAGAATTGATCCCTATAATGTTACCATATTTTTTAATAAGTGAACAATTCAATGCAATTAAATTTTTATGCATCCATTGTTAATATATTGATAATAATTACTTAATAATATATGAAGAATAATAAAAACTAATAATTTTTAGACAATTTTATTTTATTTTATATTAGTTAATTTTACACAGTATCACAATTAAGTACATTTTAAATAGTGTGCTTTAATTATTCACTTTTTAAAACTGTATAAAAATCCCCCCCCCAACATATCTTAAAATATGTCAGTGCCATTGTTTTGTCTGCAGATGCACACCAGTAGTTTTTTTTTCTTTCTTTTTTTTTATGCGTATTGCTTTACACTGTTATAGAAATACTTAAAATACTTTATTTATTTATTTTGTATTGTGTAAATAAGCCAAACATTATATTAAACTCTAATGCAAACTTCATAAAATCTGAGACATTTGAAATGTAAGTTTTGAATTTTGGGGTTTCAAATATGAAACCGGCTCAGATGAAATATAGGTCAGGCCAGGTAAAGCACGCAGTCACACCTTGCGGCTTCTGCAACATTAATACAGTATTGTTTTTTGTTTTGTTTGTTTTTTATTGTTTTTTTTTTATTATTATTATTAGCTTGTAATGAATACAAAGGGGCGAAATCATCTTGTGAATATCTTAGTATTGCATACAGGGCACTATAACATTATATATGTATATGTTTGAATTTGACCCGAATAGCTTTCACAAAGCAATTACACAAGAAGCTGGAGAAAAGACTACAACCCGATCTAAGCAGGTGCCTTAAACATAAAGCCAGTTTGATGAAATTTGTTGCAATACAACAATTACTGCCTCACATCACAATTATTTATTTATTTTTTATTCTCCCTTGAATTCTTCCCATCAGCGTGAGAGGGGTTTAGAGCATTTTCTATGATCATGTTAAAGCAGACAGCATGTAACAGCAGGGGACGAAGATTCAATATTATCGGTGAGAAAACCAGTAGGAGAAACCAAGACAGTTGAATTCAACCCATGTGCGCTAGAGAATATTTTCTATAATTGTAAATAATTGGTTGCTTTGCAGAGAAGTGACACCGATGCCAAGTAATACCAGGCTACATAGTTGGATATTCTAACTAATTGGCTCTTTAAAACAGGCTAGGCATTTTTAAGGTCCTTAAATTGGTCCTCTTCCCTTCAGAGAGCAGTTTGAGTGCCAAAACTAATTAGACCATTGCTGATTGTTTAGAAACCCAGAGCACACTAAGGCAAACCAGACGTCAGAGAGAGGAGTGGAGCCAGGAGCTGACTTACCACAACTCAGCTGGGGAGGGAAGCAAAATGTTGCTTATTAGGTACAAACTTAGAAAAGGATTCACAGCAAGGCCCGAAGAGCTGTTACAACATGTGCTGGGCAAGACTTAAAACCGAACACATAACTCTTTAATGCATGCTTATGTGCCCTGCGTAGCCTTTATTTCTCCCTCCTCAAGTCTCATTGTCTTGCTTTTAGATCCAGGCTGAGTAAATGTGGCCCTAACTCTGAAGAACAGCGATGAGAAGCGTATAGCTGTGCGTACGTATACATAGACGCACAGCTAAATACGCTTCTCGCTTGCCCAAGTTCCAATGACTACATGTGTTCTTGCTCCACCCCTTCTATCAAGGATGCATCTGGAGGTGACTTGTGCAAACTTGGAAACAGCCAGGTATCCCAGAATGCATTTCGCTCCAACCATGCGGCAAGCGTCAATGGTGCAGGAGAAAACCCACATCATTTCTAAAAATGCTTACTGCTATTGTGTCGCGAAATTTAGGATTTAAAGGGTCATGAAACCCTAAACCAAATTTCCGAGATTTTAACAGAAGTACGTGTGTTGAACATCATGGAAGACAATGTTACCATCTGTTAGTTTTGAATGTGGGAGACAACTAGTTGATTTTAAGCCTTTTTGCTCTATTTTCAACTTCCTGGTTTAAATTCAACTTCATGTCAACGTCATAGGTTGTGATGTTTTCTTGTACTATAGTACGGCGATGACTCATCGCTGTCTCAATTATTCACGAGACTGCATGTCTTTATCCTATGAGAAGACGAGTTGCTTAATTCATGACAGCACATGCTTCATTATTCATGACAGCACGCGTTGATAGGCCTTTTCCTCTGACTGACGCAGCGGCGCTTCTAACAGTGAGATCGCATAAGTAAGAGATGCATTAATGGATCAAAAACAAGTGTTTTTTCCGCTTTGTATGAGTTTCTATGTTGCTTGCGTTCTCTTTAATATATCCCGAGTCTTCACACAAACGCGATTCGTCCGCGCTGTGAGTGTAACCGCTCTTCACGGCTATTTAACCGACCAAATGGCACATACTGGGCCGCATTAATGCACGGGCTTACCTGGGCTTAAGCCCAGGGCCCCGGGCTGGGGGAGGGCCCCGATGATGCCGGGAAATATTGTAACCGGATTTTATAATATGTTGGCTGTCCCTTTAAAATTACGCTTTATCGCATTGAATGCACACGCGGGCTTTGCAAGTCCTGCTCGAAAAATTCTCAGTCAAACCCTCTCACTCAATGAACCCTGCAATCAACAGTCACAGTTGGAGTTTAGAGCTCAAAAAATCAAGCCCGACCCACCGAGCCCCTTATTTTGTCTGAGCCCGGCCCTGCCCGACACATTAACTGTAATTATGAGCCCGATTTAAACCCGACCATTTGTCAATACAAGGGTGTTCTGACGAGAAAGATCGGAGCGGACCGGTGTGACCGCTCAATAATCCGCAATAATCATGAACCCTCACCGGTAAAATTATGTTTGCTCAAAAGACGTGTGAAAACTGTTGACACTTCTGCTAGATTCCGAGAGAAGCGCACTCTTGAATATCACGCGAAAATGTGCTAAAATATTCTGCCATGTAATATAGCAATATAGCCTAAGGCATACGCTGATAATATGATTTTTTTAAATGCTCAAATAAATGTGAGCACTGAACTACTGAAATATAGGCGCTTATTTTGCAATGTATAATATTTAAATGCATCAAATAAAATGTTGACTTCTGTCCTTATTATATAATTTAAATAAATTCATATTCTTGCATAGGAATTCAATAGAGAACACACTTTTTTTCTTTTACTGGGTTTAATTTTTGACAGAACTGTTGCAATTATTTATTTTGACAACTAATATAGAAAGTCTTTACTTTACTAACATTCAGTCTTTACCGTTGCAAGGTTTAGAAACAGTCCTTACAGAATAACTCAGAACTGTTGAAGAGTTAATGGATTATATAAAATTCAATAAAGATTGAATAATTTAGGCTATGTAGTTATCTGCATGTCTCATCATGAACGATGCAACAATGGAGAACAAGCTATTGGGTTTTTGAGAACCAGAACCGAGCTGACTGAGCAGGGTAAACTTTAGCTATAATGTAAGCCCCTTGCCTGGAGGTGGGGAATAACACTAAGAAATGGTCAAATTCACTCAGTATTCCATGATCTAATTCACTAATTCTCTATACTATCTAAATTACAATTAAGTACAAATTAACTGTATTTATTTGTGTTGTAGTCACTAAAACAGTCCAGTATATAGTCAAACAAATTTTTATGTTGAAATAGTAAAGATTTCTGTGCCACCGCAGAATGGTTGCTGGCCCCTGCCCGGCCACCCTTATAAAAAAAAAGTCCTGGCTCCGCCACTGTGACAGCAATGTCTCGTAATATAAAAGTAGTGCGCAAAACAGAAAAACAGCGCAAGATAAAGTAGAACGTCAGAACGGTGACGGTGAAGGGGAAGAGGAATCACCAGCATGTACCGGTAGGTTGTGATCAGTGTTGCCACAGTTACTTTGATAAAGTAATCTGATTACTGCAGGTCGCTCTCTCTCTCATATTGCGATCTTTGAATTTGAAATGGGCTGCTGAATAAAATGCTGGAATCTTTTGCTTTGAAAAAGCTGTTGGTTTTTACTAAGGAAAATGACTAAAACAGTATCGCGTTTGATTACTCTTTACTGGAAAAAAGTAGTCAGATTAGAGTAGCGCCTTACTATGTAACGCATTACTGGCATCACTGGATGTGATACAGGCTAGCAGCAGATAGCTAGATATGATAGTCTATTAAAATAATTATCTCCTTTTAAACTTTACAACTTAGTTGAGCTCCCAGTAGTTAACTAGCCACCACACTAGAGCTGTGGAATGTAATCAGTTTTATCTATGGCAACGTTGATACAAAAGATTCTGCATAGGCTACATGTAATTAAATAGGCCTTATCATACACGTTTCCTACGATAATCTTAAGAACATTTTGAGACGCCATGAATATGAACTAAAATGTGTTTTTAACATACCATCTCTAAAAAATAATAATTATATTAAAAGCACATTTTAGTTCCTATTCATGGTGTCTTTAAGTACCTGGAAGCACACTTTTTCACTTATTTTTGTGTATTTTAAAACAGACCTATAGATTTGGATGTTTTTAAATACCATTTATTCCCGTAAAATAAAAGGCTTCGTGATATTTTTGTGATTGAAAAGATCAATGATTCAATGACAAATGCATTTTTAACAGTCACTTGTTGCCACTTGGTGGGGTAAAAGGGGTGGGACCATAACTTTAAACAATTAATTATGCAGTTCCAATGGATGAAGGGCCCCCCAAGAGGTAAAAGCCCAGGGGCCCCTTGTAGTCTTAATGCGGCCCTGGGCACATACTCTACAAAATAAGCCTCAGAAGTTATCAAAGTTATACAACAGCGTGTTCACATATATTTTCAAAGCAGAGAACATATTGCATGGCTGTTTATTTAATTGTGCATTGAATTATAGTTCTCACAGGATTTGTGTAATGGTGAGCTTACAAATGCATGTGTGTATTGTGTTGCATGTAACGTAGTGGTCATTTGAAGCGTCATTGGGTCATTTGGGAATCTTTGATGCTTTTAATGAGAGCGAAAAAGTTTGAATCAGAAAAAGCCGTTGCTGTGCTGTCCCCTGTCACCCCCCCCCCCCCCCCCCCCCGCACTCCACCGCTAAACCACGCCCACTTTTATAGCATTATTCAAAACTGGGGTGAGAACTGACTGCTGCTGAAACAGGGAGTTTTATGACCCTTTAAGTCAAACGAGAACATGATTTTTTAAAGCTCAAATCTGCAGTTTATTTAAAAAGATAGTGCCTATTTGAAAAGATGTGCCGATGTTTTCAGAGTGTTGAGATCCATTCAATCACCGGGCGCTCAGCGCTTAAGTCCAACGTCAAGAACAGCCTTACCTCAGCTAGTCATTCTGACGTTTGCCGCTGGCTCTGATGTCTCTGTAATTGTTAAATATGAGATATGATTTGTCTTGTGTATATCTAATTGCCAATCTTTGGTCTCATGAATCTATTATTTGTTCTTGGACATATCATTTTGGCTGAGAGTAAAGTTAAGTTTAATAACATATATTTATATAGAATGTTGTGCAAGATCGCTGACTTTGTACATTTGGCTGAATTGTTTTCTTGCCTTTATTTCTTATTGTATAAGCTTCTTATACTTTATACTTTTTATAATTTTATATAATGGCTATTATTGTTTATTAAAATCATTTAACAAGAAGAGACAGGGTTGTGTTTAATGGGTTTTAATTTTGTATTGCCAAAAAAATTGGGACACACCTCCAAATCACTTCCATGACCACAGGTGTATAAAATCAACAGGTACCGGTAAAAAATGTCACCCGGACCCAACCCTAATGTGAAGGCAAGAGTCCCAAAACTTTTGGCAATATAGTGTATATATACAGTGAAGATAATCAGAGTATACATGCACGTAATGCTCGAACCAGATTCATAATTTTCATATTTTTTAAAATGAAAACAAAGAGAGGCAGTGTGGTTTCTTTATACCATATTTATTTATCTTGTTAATATACAGCGAGGATATCCCCCTCGTCCGAATGTTGCATGCTTGATATCGAGAAATGCCACTTGACTTGGTTTCCATTTAAATTCTGAAATTACCACACTTATTATTCACAGCCTGCTGCATTTGGAGTGAGGAAATTGCCCCATGTTATTTTAACTAAATGTATTTCCCCTCACTAATTTCTCACAGATGCCATAGGCAGTGCTCAGAACATTGATTCATTTTGAAATATGCTCATCTTACATCTTGAGCCTAAAAACCTGTTGGGCAGCATTTTCTGTTCTATCTTTTTTTTTTCTTTTTTTTCAGGAAATCGGTTTCTGCCTCAGATTAAAAAATAAAGTTTAAAACAAGAAAAAAAAAAAAATCTATTAAAATTAAGATTTTTTTTTTCTTTTTTGTAATGTATAGTCATATTGTACATTGTGAGTCAAAATTAAGAGAAATAAAGTGGCAATTGTCAGATATAAGTCATAATATAGTCATGGAATTATGAGAAGTTGATATTATGAGAAATTAAATTGCATTGTGAATTATCCCAATTATGACAGGTATTACAGAGTAGTTACCTGTTATATATGTAGTAACTCTGCCACACAAAGTTGCTGTTGTAAGACATAAATCCACAATTATGAGATAAATAGTCAGGGGTCACACAAAAGTGTGATTTCAAGAAAATGACAAAAGATTATGATAAATAAAGGTGGAATTACAGTTTCACATACATCACCTTAATGCAATCTGGACACATAATCAGTGAGTGATGTTACCTGGGGTCACGGAGTGTTTCGGGTCTTTCTAGCATCATACACTCTCACCCAGGTGACCCAGCTGGAGTTGATCAGGCCCCAGCCTGTGTCCAGGTAGCCCTACCCCACCCATGGTTCTCCTCTCCTTATCCACAGCCACCTCAAGGCAAC